>NW_027312550.1:0-28385 GCF_040954645.1 Diabrotica undecimpunctata | reverse complement strand
ACGCGCTATCTCAGAGTAAATTCAAAATTCAAAATTCAAAATTCAAAATTCAAAATTCAAAATTCAAAATTCAAAATTCAAAATTCAAAATTCAAAAGGGTGTAAGTCGCATGAATTATACTGTCCTTCAAGTTTTATATATAGCGACGAATTTGCTGTTTCTCCATATTTTTTCACAATGCGACACCAGATTAGTAGCTTATAACATCGGCAAACTTAAATTCATTAAAATTTTATAGAAACATCCTGAGTAAGCTAGCAGAACAGCATTATTTCTCAGTGAGAAAGCCGAGCCATCTTTGCCTACTGTCGTTTGTCAACGTTTTTTGTCTTTTTATATAGTAGAAATAAAGATTTCTCTAACAGCATGAGATACAAACGATTCGCCAAGACAGTGACTAAAAATACATTTAGCTTATCATCGCTTCCGCCAACACAAGATGCAGCTCGTTTCCACAGTGTTAGAGTTTATCACCAGGAAACACTGCATTCTTGAAGATTGTAGCTGGAAAAAGCATGAAAAAATTTGAACTTCTGAAATTAATTTTCTGCAGATGCAAGGGAAACTGTCAAAGGATGTGTGGTTGTCGACAAGTTGGCCTCAAATGCTCTACAGTGTGTCTCAATTGTTCTGGTAATGTAACAAAAACAAATGAGGAAGGATATAACAAAACAAAAAAAATTAAAGCTGGCTAGCTGAATGTGCCGGAGAGTGACTACTTAACACTCAAAAGAGGATTCGGCAAATTTGCATGCCCTACAGAGACCGTAGAATACAAAAAATGAATGACAAGGTAATAAACAATCTATAGGTATATAACTGAGATAAATAAAAATGATTATAGAAGTTGCTCCAAAATGTGAGTGGGCGCCAGGAAAGTATTAACATAAACTTTCCAAGGTATCTTGTAAAGCTATTTGCTGAAATACAAAAAAAAGGATACAGGTATGAATTGAAATATTTAGTTTTCACCAAAAATTTAATCCCTATCCAATATATACAATCTAAATTTACCCTAAAATACCCACCACCAATTATGTACAGTCAACTTAGTTAATTATCTACAAAAAAAATAAATGCCCTAGTTGTACGCAACTGATCCTTGATGATCTAAATTTACCAATAATAAGATATAGAAAAAATTGTAATGATTGACCTAAAAAGGTAATTACTTCCCTCAGAGATGCAACTCTGTCATTTGGCTTTCAATCGAAGGTTGTAATAAAGTAATGAGGACAATATCCTGAAGGGATAAATGTCCAAAGGTTTGAAAATATAATAATAATAAAATCTTAATAAGTAACTCTCTGATTAGATGTGTACACATAAAATCGCACAAATTGAGTTAAATGGGAGGATTTAAAACCTCGACCTGGACGTGACAATTTTACTGCATATATATATTATAATTATTTAGAAAAAATGACGGGTCTTTATTATTAAATGAAACAGTATGATTTAAGATTGGAAACAAAATATTATAAACAAAATTATTAACAATTAATGAATAAAAAAAAATATAAAAAAAATGAACAATGTTCCACCCTCTAAATAAGGGAGGTCTTTCGGGCTGGTATCCTGAAGTGGTCCGAGAGTAGTCTGAGAGAGCTCTGGACCTCTGATGGAACAGACGGGCAAATGGGCAAATTCAAAAACTCAACTTCTTTTCCTCCTTGTAAAAAAAAAATCCCCAAAATAAATGAGAAAAAAAAAATCCTCGATCCTGGATTTAACTTCTTGGGGTAGGCTAAAAAGAACAGTTGTGTTACAATTCCTCCTTACGCTTAATAAAAGAAGGGAAAAATACAAGGTTTATTAACAAATGAAATAACTTGAAAAATATTACAAAAAGTTGCTGGGAAGCTTGTATCAAAGAAAAAGCTGTAATGATTTTGTAGATAATGTGACCTTCGCATGGTCTGACAATATTTGATGTAAAATAAATTGATCAAATAGATAATTTTTAACGAAAACTTGCTACGGAAATATTTTTGAACGTAAAAGAACGATATGAGGCAGAATATTTTTACAGATAGACTTAATAGATAATAGATAGTTTTAAAAATGGATACCTAATTATATGTTTTTAAGGCCGGGAAGTAAAATAGAAAATTGATATGATTTTATAACATTACTATATCTAAATCCAGAATGTTTCTTAATGAAATAATGTGATAAATGACAGACAGATATATCCCTAACGAAGGGAAAAATGACGATATTATAGAAGTTAAAATGGCTGATGGTTTTTACACTGTTATTTATAATTGAATCAACTTACCGACTAGAAGTGGCTTATAAATCAACGGGTATACACTACGAAACAACTAAAACTGTATATATTCTTCCTTCCCAACGAAATTAATATTCTTTAAAACAAATTTAGCCTTCTTCTGTCGCCTACCCCTTTTTTTTTGTTAAACGATGTTGTCTACCAAAAGGTTAAAACCAGAATGAGCTCTAATTGCTAGCCGGATGATCATGTTGCCCTACATCATCGTAGGTGTCGCTGTTTAAGCCAACTTAGAAATTCAAAATTCAGAAAAGCATTAAGAGGATTGGGATTTTAAAATTGTATTTAAAAATGTTTACGGATTATTAAAGTAACGGACTCGTTACAGTAAAACCTGCAGTAATATCATGAAAATATCTAAGGTAATCAAAAAATTCAAAGAATTCGAAGATAAATTATCCACAATGACAGCGATTCTTTAGCGAAGGAACTTTCGTTCCTTCGCTAACATTAATCTTCGTTACTGAATTAGATTCTGAACCGCAGCCTGGACCATCAAAGAAAATGAAAAAACAGTAGCTAAAAAACAACTTTTTAAATATATATTTATGTTCAATTTTATCTCGTCTGGAAATTGTCAGTAAATTAGGCCTAATGGGGATACCACTTAAAAAAACGCACCTCCAAACTCTAGCTCATAAGTGGTCGGGAAAAATGTTAATGTTACCGAAACAATTGGAGAAATAATTAATAACATAAGGTATGCTGATGACACTGTGATTCTAGCAAGTAACATGGAGAAACTGAGTTGCCTAATGAGTAGGATACAAAAAACAAGTGCACAATACGGACTCAGAATAAATCTCACAAAAACCAACTGGATGTTAGTAAGCAAAACCCAACAACCACCACAGCAACTGATATTAGACAATGAAAGAATTGAACTCGTGGATTCGTACATCTACTTGGGAACAACAGTAAACTCAAATTGGGATCAAGCGAAGGAGATACGTATAAGAGTAGAAAAGGCAAGAGCATCGTTCACTAGCATGAAGCAAATTTTCACCTCTAAAAGCCTCACCCTACCTCTCAAAATTCGACTTCTGAAATGTTATGTATTCCCGGTGTTGTTATATGGAATGGAGGCGTGGACAATGACCGCAACATTGATGAAAAAAGTAGAGGCCTTCGAAATGTGGGCTTACCGACGTATATTACGTATATCCTGGACTGAGCACGTGACCAACGAAGAGGTACTACGCCGGATAGGTAAAGAGAGAGAGGTAGGAATAAGTATAAAGAAAGGAAAGTTGAAATACTTGGGTCACGTTATGAGACATAATAAATATAGAGTACTACAGCTGATCGTTCAAGGGAAAATAGACAGCAGAAGGGGTCCAGGGAGGAGAAGACACTCGTGGCTAAAAAATTTGCGGCAATGGTTTGGATTGTCATCTGCTGAACTATTCAGATCTGCCGTAAACAAAGTCAGAATAGCCATGTTGATTGCCAACGTTCGGAACGGACAAGGCACATGAAGAAGAAGAAGAAGCGAAACAATAAATGAAATTATACATTTTTGAAGTAAAAATTATTTTTTGAAAACAATCTATAATATTATTCTAAAAAAGTTTATTTTATTATAATAAAAAAGTTAAAGTATAAAATAAAATTTGTTTAAAGGTTTTTTATTTTTTATTTTATTATAAAAAGTAATAGGAATAAATTTGTATACAATTTAATTTGATACAAATAATGTCTGATAAAATATTCTATAGTACCTATATTCTATACTAGTTTACGAGATATAGCGCGAATATCCTTTGCACCTTCTTTTCCACGATGGCGGCCGGGAGAAACGTGTGTGAACCCCCAAACCTTATACTTATACCTATACTACCCCGACACATAAAAAAATCGCGTCCTCTGATAAATGCACGCTAAGGCCTAAAAAATCTAACATTTGAAAATTATCAATTTTAGAGAAAACTGAAAGCGACCTTTGTTCTTTATGTATGTTTTCCAAAAAAAAAACCAAAAAATCAATATGTTTCCTGGAGCAAAAAAGGAGATATTTGTAATCTGTTTAAGATGTCTGTCCAAAAATGTCGCCCAGCACCATCCAGATTTGGTTAAAGGGGGCGTTTTTTAACAGGAATCCGCAAAGTACCTCATTATAAGAAGATGTAGTATGCGGTGTAGAGTATATTGTTTCCAATAAAATTATCATCGCTTTAATAGTTTTTTTTGTCTTTTTTTATTAGTTTACCTACATTTTTGGTTAAACAGGCATCTATTAATGCATATATTCTGCTTCTTTTTTAAGCACAGTTGCCTATTTATCTATAATCATAGTAAAATACATTTATGTTTTATGTTTGGATCAGAAAAATATAAGTCTTAATTATAATAACAGAAAAACTTACCTGAGGTATATTTAGATCTGGAATTATCAGCAATTTTTGTTTTTCACTTTTCTTATACGTACAAAACTTATTCATTTTAGTATTGTTTCAGTCAGTTCACATTTCACTTTATTAACATTATAAAAGTATACAAAAACTAAACCTTGAAGAAAAAATTACTACTCTGAGATAGCGCGTTTAAAGTTTATAAACAAAACATCTAGTCATTAAAAAGTCTTGGTCAACAGAAAGATTGGTTTTTACAAACCCAAAATCCTTTAATGGAGCATTAAAATTGATATAGTTTATTATGACTTCGATAATAATTATTAAGAGTCACTTAAAGTATTTTTTATTACTTAATTCATATAATGGCATCGTCTATCAAAGCATAGCAAGGGAAAAATATAAGGACGCAAGAGCACACTTATCATCTTTAAACGAAATTTTGAAAATGAAAAAATATCCTTCCGATAGGTGCTGCATTTGCTGACCTTGACCAAAAACATGAACCCGTGTGATCCCTTTTCGGCAGTTTTTGGACCTTAGGAGTCGAAATTCGTCTGACGTCAATTGGTAACCGTTGTACACATAAGAGAATAGAGTGAAAGAACGGCAGTGGACTGAAGGCAACAAAAGTGCTCCGAAGCGGCCAAGACTGGCTCAACGGGTGGGAAAGGTTATGGCTACTGTGTTTTTTGCCTACAAAGGCATAATTTTAATCAACCATCTTAATTAAATGTAAAAATACTAATAGCATTGTGCATTATTGGACAAATTGAAGCAGGAATTCAATGATTAACATGCCCATATACAGAAGAAAAAAGTATATCAGGGAAGGCTTTAAAAGTTGCGCAATCCTTACAAAAGTTGTATGTGTCAGTCGTGAAATTGTCTCAGTTTCTTTCAAATTATTAAAAGAACTAAAAAAGATAAAAATGTTACAGCTTTACTGTTAATTTTATATCAGCCAGTTTGTTTTCAAATCTCTTTGTTAAATCTCAAAGCAAGTAAGGTTTCGTAAAAAATTCAAATTTTATCTAATATAATAATACCATTTATTAAATTATATTTTAAAAGTTTATTGCATGAAGAGCAAAAGATACTGCGTAATAAAAATTTAAATAAAATACACAATTGGAAATTCCCTTCAAATTTATTATTATATAACCAGGAATTCCGTATTTTCTATATTATCTATTAAGTTATAATATCTAACCATATTACGGAAATAATATATCAAATTACTATATCTGTAATGATAATATCTACTAAACTGATTATTATATTAAAGTTATTCTCACAGAAGTCTGTGGCGATTGTTGGGCCGAGTTCCGTAATAAAGTTAATGGTATATTTTATTGGTAATGAAAAACTGTTATTATGTATAAAATAGTGTTGTTTCGCTTAAAATTCCTACCGTAATAGGTGCTATAAAATTCAAAATACATAATTGGGTAGAAAATAATGCCAAATAATTTATCTCTGAGAAAATTAAAACTTTTAAGGCGTTGTCAGTTTTGATGAAACACAGCTAACATAAATAGTATAATAAATATGCTCCCTATCTATTGTGTGCAAGTTTACAATTTAAGATACCAGGCAGGGAAGATTGGAATAAAGGTGTACCCATACAAGCTGCTGCTACCTGGTACACGGATGGCTCAAAAACATCGGAGGGTATGGGAGCCGGCATAGTAGGGACAAATCAAGAGATCCATTTCCCGGTAAGTCTATCTAAGGATGTGACAGTTATCCAGGCGGAAATAACTGCATTCCATCACTGCGTGAAAGAAATAGAAAGGCAGGAAAGACCGTTCTGTTCAGTTGCCATCTTCACAGATAGTCAGGCAGCGCTTAAGACACTCAATTCTGTAGAGGTCAATTCTAAGCTAGTATGGGATTGCGTGTATGCCCTAAATAAACTAGTAGACCGTAGCAAGGTTAAGGTAGTCATAAGGGCAATGAATAAGCAGATGAAAGGGCCAAACAAGGCTCATCAATGCCATTCATTGGACCGGAACCCTTCTGCGGCGTTGCAAAGTCAGTAAAAAGAATGACTACAAGGAAGTGGGTGGCTCACCAATCTCTGAAATGGTGGAGGAATTCAGCAGGACAAAGACAGGCGAAACAGTTCATTACAGAACATTTGCCAAATTTACGGCAGACCTAATAAGCTAAGACAGGAAAACAGTCAAAGCCATAGTAGGTCTTCCAACAGGGCACTGTAACAGCAAGAAGTAAGTAAGTAAGAAACAGCAGAGCACATTTTATGTCAGTGTGACAGTCTGGCAAATCTGCGGTTCTTTGCATTATGAGAAGAAAATCCATCGGCGAATAGCTACATGGAAGGTACAGTCTCGAGACTAGTAGACTTTATAAAAAGGGTCAGGCTAGAGAATATTATATGGGACTAAAAGACCACAATAGATCTGAAAAGGTCGCAGTGGAATAGGCCGAAAAGCAACCTCTCTTAATCTAATCTAATCTAATCTATTGTGTGCTAATTTTATGTTACAGAATTAAATATCTTTTATGTAATTATTTTATATGAGACAGTTTTTCTGTCAATTCTCCGGTTTTTTCAGTCTGCCCTTTATTAAAAACTTTAGTAGCTATGATTAACGGATTTTTATTTGATTGAAATTGAGTACATTACTATATGCAGAGCTGTTTTACAAATATATCAATATTTAAATTTTCAGCTTGCTGTTCAACGATAATTCAATATAAAGGATATTATAGTTTTCACTATCTTCCCTTACTCAATCTTTTCCACAATTTTATTCCATTTTATATCTCGCAAACCTTGTTTTACCATGGCTTCGTATACTTCGTTTCTCCAGGATTTCCTAGGTCAACCTTTCTTCCATTTATTTCTCAAGCTTCATTCTTTCATTTTTTATATCTATCTGCTATCTCTGCATATTACATATTACATGTACATAACACAACATTCTTTTCACTCGACAGCCACGTTCAAGGTGATTGCAGCTACCTTAACTGCTTACATTTTATATAATCTGCTTCTCTACATGGTATTTTTTTCTTGTTTTTAGTTTTGATGCTCAAGTGCATCTCAGATGAACTTCAGTTTTTCCTAACCTTTGAATAAGCTCCAGTTCTGTTCATGCTTTTTCGTTATTTTCTACACAAGGTACTTGTATTTTGCTTTCCTTTTTATTGTTTTGTTATCGTTTATATGTAAATAGACTATCGCCAGTTTTACTGTTGTGACTGATTCTATTTTTGCGAATGCTTGCTTTAGTATCCTCTTTTTGTAGCTCTCTTTTCAGGTAACTCCATCTTTAGAGTCCTGCTCAATTAATACTTAAGTAAGTTAAGCTTAATATATAAAAGTGTTTGTGCCTCACTAATATTGGCAGTTCAGCGAGTGATATACATGGATATATGGTCCGTCTAGAATGTATCCGGAATTTTGTATTTTTCCTAATTTTAATAGATTTCCTTTTTATAACATTTTAAGACAAAAGTAATGCACCAAGTAGGTTGTGCTGATAGTAGGTTATGGACAAAATCGCATGACACACCATCTGTCAAATATTGTTGTTTGTGAACAGACTTAAAATTTGTGAAATAATTTCGGAAGTAGAAAAAAGAAAATTGGTGAAATATTTGTATAGAAAGGGTGTACGAAACGTTAAAAAATTAGTGCAATTGACTGAACTCGGAAAAAGTGCATTGTATGAGACAATACAGAGCATAAAAAATGGCATAGATATGAGACCCAGACCAGTTTCGCGTAGACCGCATAAGATTCGCGGAAACAATTTAAATGCTTTAGTGGCTTTAGGACGACAAAATCAGCGCCCAGGGTTTCGAAAATTAGCGAACAGATTTGGAAATCAACGAAGAATAAAAGTGTGCCCAGAAACTGTCCGCATGTCACTGAAAAAGCAAGGCTACATATCAAGGAATCCAAAAAAAAAATCCCTACAATGACACCTCTGCAAAGGCAACGAAAAATAGATTTTTGTCAACGTTTTCGAGAAGATAATTTTAATAATGTCTTTATATCTAATGAAAGTTGTTTCCAGCTTGGTCCAAATCATCTAAAAGTTCTATGAAGGGAAAATGTTACCGTTCAAATTTCCAAATTTCCCACTAAAATAATGGTTTGGGGAGCAATATCTCAGCGTGGTGCTACACCTCTCTGTATAGTTTATGGTACTGTTAATAGTGCGAAATATTGTGACATCCTAAATAGTTTTCTTCTTAAAACGGCCCATGTTTTATATCCAGAGGGGTGGCATTTTCAGCAAGATAATGCAAGATGCCATACTTCTGCTTGGATGCAAGAACACGAATTGACAAGAATTCTGTGGCCAGCAGCATTTCCAGATTTTAGCCCCATTGAAAACATATAGGGACTGATGAAGATTGAAGTGGAACGAGCAGCGCCACGAGATAAAGAAGGTTTGATTCGGTCAGTTTTACAGGCCTGGAACACCATTACCTAAAATTATGACCTTGACCTAGCTTCGGGTGTACCTGAACGTTAAGTTAAGTGTTTACTTACTACCAGTCTACACTGCCACTGTTTTTTGTGACTATGCCAAAGCTTTTGATTGTGTAGATCATGCCATTTTGATAAAACAACTAAATTTTTACGAAATTCAAGGTATTTTTTTGAATTTGTTCCGATCTGACTTAAGGAATAGGAAACAACTAGTTAGAGCAAATTATACTAACTCTAGTCACAAGAGCATTCTATGTGGAGTACCACAAGGTTTAGTATTGGATCCTCTACTTTTTCTTATCTTTTTAAATGACATCATTAATTTAAAAATCGATGGAAAGATTTTTCTTTTTGCTGATGATACCAGTATCATCTGGAGGAACTCTAATATTGCAACTCTTCATGCAACTATAACTTCTGATCTACTTAAAATAAAAACCTGGTCCGACTTTAATTTACTCTCTTTTAACGTGGATAAGACATTAAGACATTAAGTAGCATTATCCTATAAAGGAGCTCTTCAACCCTTGCTTCTTAATAATAGCCAGATCAGTATCGTTGATTCTGTAAAATTTCTTGGTATTTTTATAGACAGCAACCTTAAAGGGTCCCTTCATATCGATTTATTAAGTAATAAACTAGCCTCAGGCTGTTATGCAATAAGATCTGTTTCAAAGGAAATCAATGTAGCATTTTCCGAAATAACATATTTTTCTGTGTTTGAGTCTCATCTTCGATATGGTCTTCCTTTTTGGGGTTTCAGTACAGCTACCCAATCTGATGTTATTTTTAAATTACAAAAAATAATAATGCGTTATCTTATTGGCCTCAGTAGAATAACAAATTGCAGAAGTTACTTCAAAAATCACGAGATTTTAACTCTTCCCTCCTTATAAATTTTAGAAACTGTTTGCTTAATTCGTAAACACCTACATCTTTTTTCAGCAAGACCTAATCATGACTACTCCACCAGAAATCCAACCTTTGATGTGTATTTATCGATCCCGTCCACTGAGTTAATAAAGAAATCTATATTAGTATCTCTTCTTCTTGTACATCACTGAACCCTACTATAATATAATCTATCAAAAGTTCCAATAAAGTTTTTTAAATTTTTTTAAAAAAAGAAGATATATAACCTTGTCATTTTTCAATAATGGCCTGTATCTAGTTAATGTGGTTAGCTATTGATGATTTGATTGAGCCATCGTTACTATAACGAAAAAAGAAATCGTGCCATCTTGGCTACTTATTTTCTATCAAAATGTACCAATTTAGGACACCCTGTACAAATGCAGTGTTCTTCACTAAGATATTTACCGAGAAATTGATAGATTATATTAGAACATCGTTTCTATACCTTATCGACTTAAAGAAAGCATTAGACAGGGTAAGATGTTATTCACCTTTTGCATAAAAGAGAAGTTTTCTTTAATATCATCAAAAGCATTGAAAATATCTACCAAAAGAAATAGATGGAAGTCAGAATAGATATATAACTTGCAGATGACGCAATGCTGATAGCATAGCATAGGATAAAGATGGTCACTAATAAAGATTATTTCATAGATGCACCACAAGAGCACAAGAATTTAAAATGGATCATGTCAACCAAAACAATTGAAATCGGTAAAAATCGAACAAGATATATTTTATTTAGAAATCGATTGGTTCAGCATTGAACAAGTAATGGAAGTTAAGTATCTTGGGATTACATGGACCAGCTATGAAAAAAAGAAAGATGGGAGAGATCAAGTATAAAACGACAATAGAGTGCAGCATGCCTTAATGACACTATATGGTCTCTACACTTAAGAGTAGAATAAAACCAGTACGAAACCAATATTGATGTATAGAACAGAAACAAGACTCAACACAGCCACAATACAAAAGACTATTAAAAACGGCGTCCAAGACAATGTCTTGTCTTGGACGGTGCACGATGGAATAATGACATAGGTACAATAATTGATGACACCACAATGGTTAAAATATTGACTGACCGCGCAAAAGATGGAGTTACAATTTTCCTTAGAGGTATTAATCCACCAATAAAGAAGTAAAAATATGAGATATTTGTAATTCTAGGAAAGCAGGTAAAAAGGTAATGTTAAACAAAACTTTTTCTTTTTGGCGCAAAAGCCAAATGAAAAGTAGGGTAAATAATTCAAAACTTACATTACGTTTCATGAATAAATCCAGAAAAATTGTAAAAATAACACTTACTTTCGGGCTATAAAACTATCAAATTCTAATAAAGACACTACTACTTTAAACAACTTTTCTTAACTTTGCAACTTTTACTTTTCCTTTACCTAATTCCTGTTCTTATCACTCAAAAATCACCCTGTAAATCTAAAAGCCGCACAAACTCCACCATTTTCACTCCGAGGTCGAAAAATCACAATCGCGATCGAGGTCACTAACGTAAATTTCAAATATCCGAAAAGAAAGAAAAACAGAACGCAAGTTTTGAGTCACCTGTCGCGATCGATTCGGCTGAGCAATCCGAGATAAAAGACAAAACACTATCGATGCGCCGTACACTCCGCGACGTAACAACTTACGGTACTTTTGGTAAAGAAATGAGGTTGACGCATTTCTTCTCTCTCGGAGAAGAAGAAATAAGAAATTTAAGAGAGGTCTCGGTTGAAAAAGAGCGACAGGTGGGAGGGTGTGCATCGAGCGTGGCGATTGCCTTTGTAATTGCATGGATCTAGTGCGATTTTAGGAAAATTTTGGAGCAAGGTTAATGGCTAGTATCTTAAGATCCTTGACTCGGGGAGATTTAGAAATAGCAATTGGACGTTTAATTTTGGGGTAATTGGTACGCAAGAAATGCGAAGGTTAGAGACTTAATAATAATAATTACTAAATTGCCATCTACTACACAAGGCGTACTCGGCAAGTAGTACCTATTATTTTAAACAAAATGGAAATATATCTTTATAACATAAATTTTGAAACATATCGGGTAAATTTTGCAATATACAAGAAGTTTGTGGCACTTTGATGACATAAACTAGTTGAAAGGAGTGTAGCTGTACCCATTATAAAATATCATGGTAGAACTGACAAAAAATGACAAAAAATTGTATTAAAAATTTTACGATAATCTACTGAAAGTATTAGTAGGAATTAAGAAAACAAGGAAGTATTCATCCCGCTTTCTTCTTCTTCTTCTCGTAGCACTACAACCCGGGGTGGGTTTTGGCTGACTGCACAACTAGCTTCCATCTTAAACGGTCGTCCATAATAGTTGGGTTAGTGGGTAGCCCCATTGTTCTTAGATCTGGCCATATATTGTCTCTTCATCGCATTCGTGGACGTCCTAAGGGCCTTCTTCCTGTGGGGACTTCCTCCCATATTACCTTGGCAATTCGAATATTAGGGAGTCTATGGACATGGCCAGCCCATTTTAGACGTTGGGATTTAATCTCTTACACTATATCGCTCGCTCTATACATCTGCTTGACTTCAGCATTTGTTCTCATTCGGTATTGGTTGCTATTAATGTCGCGATAAGGCTCAAAGATTCTTCTGACGATTTTCCTCTCAAAACATCCAAGTTTTCTTTCAGTTTCTTTGGTCAGGGTCCACGTCTCATACCCATACATGAGCACCGGTCTAATCACCGTTTTATATATTCTAATTTTTGATGTTCGTGTTGGGCTTTTAGATTTAATAGTATTGTGGAGGCTGTACATACATCTGTTTGCTGCCTGAATTCTTTCTTTAATCTCTTACGCGATATCGTTATCTGCAGTCATTGTTGCTCCGAGATATCAAAAACTCTCCACTTTTTCAAAGTTATATGGGTCTACTGTAACATTTTGCCCTATTCTATCTCGTCCCTTTTGTCTGTTGATGCACATGTATTTGGTTTTCTCTTCGTTTACCCTTAGACCAATTTTCTTTGCCTCTACCTCCAATTTATTAAAAGTCTCCTTCTCATTGGTGACTGTGTTTCCCACAATGTCAATGTCATCTGCGTATGCTAGTAGTAATTTTGGTCCATTTACTGTCAGTTATTCTGTTTTAAGTTGTGCTGCTCCTACTACTTTCTCCAGGATGATATTAAAGAGGAGAGGTGACAGCGCATCTCCTTGTTTCAGGCCACTGCTTATTTCGAAAGATTCTGAGAGTTTGTTACCTATCCGTATTTTTTATCTTCAGCTATTCACACATAACTTAACAAGCTGGATAAGTTTTTTTGGAACTGAAAGTTCTGCCATTGCATACCACATCTGATCCCTTTTAATGCTGTCGTACGCTTGCCGGAAATCTATGAAGAGTTTATGGATAGTTCTATTGAATTTCCATCCTTTTTCAAGCAGCTGTCTTATGGTCGATCTATGTTTTCTGAAGCCGGCTTGGTATTCCTCCATAAATTTTTTTACAAACGGTGTCAGCCTACTTAATAGAATGTTCGCCAAGATTTTAGATGCCGTATTAAGTAGGGAGATGCCTCTATAATTAGAGCACTTGGTTTTGTCTCCCTTTTTTTGGATGGGGATTATTACACTTTCGTGCCATTTTGTTGGTATTTTCTCTTCTTTCCATATAAGTGTTATTAGTTTGTGTATTTGTCTATGTAGAGTTTCTCCTTCGTGCTTACGGAATTCAGCCAGTATATTGTCAGAGCCTGGAGCTTTTCCGTTCTTCAATTTGGTAATTGCTGGCAATGTTTCATCTATTTTGGGATCCTCTACCGGTAGGTCCGCCCCAAAATATATATTTTCTCCATGTTCTTCCTCTTGATGTATGTTTAGTAAAGTTTTGAAATATTCTTGCCATGTTTGGAGCAGTTCTTTTTCATTTATTATTAATTCATCATTTTTTCTGAGTACAGACACGCATCTAGGTCTGAAGCCTTTCTTTTCGTTTGACACTGTTGCGTATTCCTTTTCTTGTTCTTCTTCTTATCTAATTTTCTTGTTCCTCGGCGTGAAATTGCATAGTTTTCCTTACTTTCTGCTGTTCCTTGTTGAAGCATAATGTTTCGCTTTATCTGTCTGTCGTGTAGTTTTTCTTGACATTCTCTATCAAACCATTTCCTTGTTCTCTTCCTGCTTTTTCCTATTATTAGTTCTGCTGACTCCATAATTGATTTTTCGATTTGTTGCCACAGCCTTTCGACATCATTGCTCTGGTCTACTGTATTTAGATGCTGTTTAATTTCTTGTTTGTAATTTTCTCGGATTTCCTCATTTTGCATTTTCTCGATGTTCCACTGTTCTAATGCTTCGTTGGCCTTAGGTTTCTTTGAAGATATTCTCAACCTGATTTTTGCTCTTACTAGGTAATGGTCTGTATCTCCATCTGCTCCCCTGAGGCTTCTTACATCCAGCACATTACTTCCATGTCTAGCATCGATAATTACGTGGTCAATTTGGTTCCGCGTGGAGTGGTCATTAGAGGCCCAAGTCTGTTTATGAATTTTTTTATGTTGGAATATAGTAGACTTTACAAGCATATTGTTAGCCGATGCTAGCTCTACGAGCCTATGTCCCTTGTCGTTTGAGATATCGTGGAAGCTGTGTTGTCCTATTGTCGGTCTTAGGTTAGGTTCTTTGCCAATTTTTGCATTGAAGTCTCCTGCCAGGTTATTGAAAGTATTTTAAATGAAAACGGTGCATGACTTATTGGCCTATGTGAAAGCATATCGTTAAAAGTAACAAATGGATTCTACGCTCATAAAGACAAACACAAATATACATGAACACAGCCAATAAGAAGGCTAAGGTCCATTATTGATTATTTCGTCATACGCCAACAATCAAACCTAAAAGTATTGGACGTAAGGGTGTATCGAGTAGCGGAGTGTGGATCGAATCTTCACTTAACCATGGCAGAAGGTGTTAGTTAAATGCCGAAAAAATAACAGCAACCATCAATATAATGCCCAGAAATATAAGCGTAGTATTTCTTCTGTCATCCACTATTTTCAGCCTCTGACCTATGTTGTATCAAACTTTCTTGAGCTGGTTTTAGTAATGTGTTTTTTATATTATACCACTTTTTATTTACATCCATAATTTGTTTGTTGTCAATTAGTGTTTTTTGCATATTAAAATTCACATTATTTTTTAATTTGTTTTTTATTTCTTCGTTTTTTAGCATTCTTACATTAATTTTTGGTTATTGTTTTCCGAGTTCAGTTCTTTTATTTTATTTTCACGTCAGCAACTAACGGATTATGGTTTGAGTTAACATATGCTCCAGGATAAGTTTTAACTGAGGTTATAGAGTTTTTATATCTGCTATTTACGAGTATAAAGTCTATCTGGTTTCTGACAATGTGGTTTTCTGTAGGTGAAGGAGACGTCCATGTATATAGTCTTCCCTTAGGAAGCTGAAACCAAGTATTGGAAATTACCATATTCTTTTCTTGGCAGAATTCTATGAACCTTTCTCCTCTCTCGTTTCCTAATCCGAACTGTCCAACTATATTTTTAACTGTACCTACTCCAATTTTTACATTAAAGTCTCCTAAAATGTAAGTAATATCTCTAGATTTTGTTAACTTGATTGTATTGTGCAATTCTGAATAAAACTTTTCGAACTCATCTTCGGTCTTATCAGCTGTGGGAGCATAGACTTGGATCATATTAATATTACAGTTCCGTGCTTGAATTTTTAGCATTATTATTCTTTCTGAGATTTGAATCACACCTAGCTCTTATTTTCTAATAGTGTTGCTTATGATGAAAGCTAGTCCGTATCGATGATCAGTTTTGTCTCCTCCAGTGTAATAAATATTGTGGTTATTTATTGATATCTCTACATTTCCTGACCATTGTACATCGCTAACCCCAAGTATATCTATATTTAGCCTCTCTTTCTCTTTAATAACATTATACAATTTTCCAGGCTAATACATACTTCTTACATTCCAGGTAGCTATTTTTATCTAAGAGGGTTGAGTATTTTTTTTTGGTGTTTTGTGCAAAGGTTTCACATGTTGACGACCGAAGAGGCCTTGCGTTCTGATGGTTGTCCTTCTCTGCCGGATTTTGGTCTTCGATTACCATAATCAATAATGTCTCTTGCGCAAATAGTGCTAGCCATTATAATTTATACTAGAGATGTCATTAGGGACCTTTAATGCAGTAGTTTCTCGTTGCCTTCTGCATTCTGATGCCGTTGACCACTTTCTTGGTTCTTCCATCTTCGAGACCAATTTTTCAGTTTTGGGACAACAGAGTGTCCTTCCACTTACTAGCTCATCCGCCTTAAGCTGTTGGTCAGTAAATGGTCGATTGCTTATCCCAGCATGTAGGCATATTATACAGTAGAACATGGTCCTTTTTAATCATCCCAGCTCTTGTGATATTGATGTTCAGCTGTAATACCATCTCTTCGGGGGTCTTCTAAAGGTCCTTTTATACTGAGTTTAAAAGCTCTCCATTTTCAGCATCGTGCTCGTGTCCATCTCATCACATCAGGACTTTACTTACAGAACTATCGAAAAAGTTTAAGAGAATTGGAAAGACAGTGTGAAATGTCTCTTCTTTGTCAACCATTTTCCATCCACTCCTGAATGTAGGTCTCTCCCAATTGCTTCCATCTTTCTCTATCCTGCGCCAATCTAATCCACTGTTTGCCTGCCACTGTTCTTATGTCATTTACCCATCTTTTTTGAGGTCTTCCCGTGCTTCTTGTTGTCGTCCTTGGTCTCCATTCTAGAATTCTCCGTGTCCACCTGTTGTCATTATATCGGGATACGTGACCTGCCCAGCGCCATTTCATTTTTGCAATTTCTTCCACAATATCTCTAATCTTCGTTCTATGTCTTATCTCGGTGTTTCTAATCTTGTCTCTTAGTGATATTCCAAGCATGATTCGTTCCATTGCTCTTTGCGTTGTTTCTAATTTTTTAGCAAATTTTTTGGTAAGGGCTACTGTCTCCAAGCCGTAAGTACAAACTGGTAGTATGCATGTGTTATACACCTTTTTCTTTAAGTTTACAGGAATGGAGGTGTTTTTCAAGATATATGCTAATTTGCCGAAAGCGCCCCATGCCAGTTGTGTTCTTCTTTTAATTTCAGCATCTTGATTTGGTTTTCCTAGTTTGATAACATGACCTAGATATACATAATGTTTAACATTTTCTATGGTATGATTTTGTATTGTTATATTTGTCTGGTCTCGGCTCAGTATTTTTGTTTTGCTGTAGTTCATTTTTAAGCCTACCGCTCCTGAAACTGCATTTAATTGTTGTAACATATCATTTAGTTCTTGGATATTATCGGCTATTAAAACTATGTCATCTGCGAATCGCAAGTGGTTTAAGTATGATCCGTCGACGTTGATACCCTTATTGTTTCCATTCTAGTTTCTTAAAAATGTCTTCTAGAGCAAGGGTAAATAGTTTGGGAGAGATGGTGTCTTCTTGTCTTACTCCCCGTTGTAGTCTTATGGGATTAGTTTTTGTGCTTTCGTCCAGCTTTATCTGCATGGTGGCATTTTCATATATGTGTTTAATTATGTTAGTGTATCTTGAATCTATACGTGCATTTTCTAGAGATTCAAGCACTGCTCATAATTCGATGGAATCGAATGCTTTATGGAAATCGACGAACGCCATATGAATTGGAACATTATACTCGGTGCATTTTTCTATCAGTGTTCTTACGGTGTGCAAGTGGTCTATGGTACTAAAATGTTTTCTGAATCCAGCCTGCTCGATAGGTTGATAGAAATCGAGCTTATGTGTTAGGCGGTTGGTTATGATTTTAGTTAGTAATTTATACAGATATGAGAGCAAGGATATTGGTCGGTAATTCTCGATGTTTGCTTTGTCTCCTTTCTTGAATAGTAAAATGACTTCGGAGTTGTACCATTCTTGAGGAATCTTTCCTTCATCAATTACTTTATTAAATAAAATATTTAATACCTGTTCTATTTTTCTTCCACCGATTTTCAACATTTCGACTGTAATTTTATCCTCTCCCGGACATTTATTCGTTTTTAGTTGATTTAGGGCCATTCTTATTTCATAGTCGGTTATGTCCGGTATTTCTTCTGAGCCGGTGTTAATTATTGTTCGTTCAGTACGTCGTTGTTGTGGTTGTGTATTTGCCGAGTATAATTTAGTGTAGAATTTTTCAATGGCCTCGCTTATTTCCTTTCTGTCTCGGACGGTGACGTTTTTCTCATTTTTTATTTCTATGATTTTTCTTGTGCCGTTTGAGTTTTTTGCTTTGAGTACTTTCATATTGCAGTTATCTTGTATTATATTTTTTATTAGATTGTTAGTATAGTTTCTATGATCGTTCCTAATTTCTTTCTTCACGTTTTTGTTTAAACTTTTGAAGCTGTCCGAAGGTCGATCTGTTCTGTTTCGTCTTTCTTTTAGTAATTTAATTGTATTAGGTTGAAGTTTAGATGTGTGTGAAATGTAGTACAGAATTATTTACGAGAAAATTTAAAAAATGTAAATAGAACTTTTCGCCCTAGAACCACAGGGATATCCCATTATGTTATTAACTAAATTTCACGATATTTTTCTTGTTAGTAATGCTATCACAAATCATGCTAGAAACTAGGCAAAATACGAAACACCAACTGTCCGTTGAACTTTAGAATGTTGTAAATGTTAATTTTGTGCGTCAGTGACTGACCAACATTTAAGAATTTTCGGAAATGCCAACTATCTTCTGAGCCTACAAATTTTTATGCAAATCTATCATGAGATATTTCCATAAAATGAACAGGTGAAAGTATTTTCATATAATATATAAAAAGCGACAGCAAACGATTCGATTCAAATGTTTATGTGCTACATTACATTCTGTGTGCAAGAAACGAATAAAAAAAATTGATCACGTTGTGGTATACGCAAACGTGCGACTGTTTCCTTTCTATAATCTGGTGGATGGAATATAAATAAGATAGTAGCATTTTATTTTTTCTTTTGTCGGAGAAAACGGTATATTGCTAATGCATTATCATGTAAACACAGTACTTAGGCCGACGTGAAACTACAAAGCATTGATAATTGTCGTTTTGCGATTATTGTTTGCTGCCTGTTAAAACGAAACAGACGTTTTTAATTTACAATAATCTTTCAAATACGATCAATTTGCAAAGTATGTTAAATATATGAAAAATTTTTCTTATTTTTAATGTTTATTAGTGAGGTCATTAGTTTCATCATTTGGTTGACTAAGAAATAAGCATTCAGCTAAAAATATTAATTTTAAAACGTATTTTTCTTTATAAATGAGAAAAATGAAGACAACATTTCTCTCATAAAGTTAAATGAATGGGAAGAATATTATACGAAACTGCTGAAAGAGGATAGAGTAGAGTACAGATGGGAAAAGATAAGGGAATTAATAGACAACAGAGACGAAAGACAGGAAATCCCTTTAATAACATTATCTGAATTGACGGAAACCTTAAAAGAGGTTAAAAACGGAAAAGCCGCAGGGCCTGGAGACATTCCCATAGAGCTGGTTAAATATGGGCCGACTGCACTTTTAGAATTAATAGTAGACCTTTTCAATAAATGTATGTGTGGAGACCAGGAAATTCCTAAAGATTGGAATAAATCTTATATAAGCTCCATATATAAGAGAGGGAATAAAAGAGACTGTTCCAATTATAGAGGTATTAGTGTGACGAGCTCTGTGGGCCGGTTGTACGGCAGAATATTAAAGAAGAGGGTTGAAAGACAGATACAAGATATTGAAGAACAAAGCGGCTTTCGTACCGGGAGATCCTGCCTTGATAATATATTTATCCTACGACAAATAATTGAAAAGCGTGTCGAAAGAAGTAGAGAGACCCATTTGGTATTTATAGACCTTGAGAAAGCATATGATAGTGTCCCGTTAAAGAAAATGTTTGAGGTCCTCGAAAGATCCGGATTGGATTCGACGTATATCCGAGCGATATATAAATTGTATGAAAATGCAGTTAGTTGTGTAAAAATTGGAACCAGAACCTCAAATGAATTTAAAGTCACTAAAGGCCTAAAGCAAGGATGCTGTTTGTCACCGACACTCTTTAAAATATACGTCCAAGAAGCATTGAGCAATTGGAGAAATAAATGTAGATTTATGGGCATCGAAGTGAGACAAGAAACTCTGTATACATTGTTGTTTGCAGATGATCAGGTGGTGGTTGCAACCGATGAGGAAGATATAAATTATATGAATCGAAAATTATTTGAGGAATATGCCAAATGGGGGCTTACTGTAAACATAAGCAAAACAAAATATTTAAAAATTGGAGGAAATACCACAGATCTGAGGCTTGAAAATGCAGTCATAAAAGGCTGCAACCAGTATAAATATCTGGGAAGCTTCATATCAGCAGATGGCAGAGTTAAGATAGATGTACAAAACTTAATAACCCAAGGGAAAAAATGCATCCGAATACTGAATTCATTACTGTGGTCTAATAAAATAAAATTGCATACCAAACTTCGCGTATACAGAGCAATTGTAGAACCAATTACCACATATGGTGCCGAATGTTGGACGATGACAAAGAATGAACGAGATAAAGTAGACGTTGTGGAAATGGATTATCTTAGAAGGTCATGTCGAGTATCGAGAATGGAAAGAATCAGGAATGAGGAAATACGAAACCGTACAGGAATTAGAGATACTCTTTCAGATAGAATACAAGGAAGGCAATTACAATGGTATGGTCACGTGATGAGAATGGAGGAGGAGCGGTGGCCAAAGAAAGCCTTAATGTATGTTCCGCCAGAAAGAAGGAAAAGGGGAAGACCACCAAATTCCTGGAGAAGAGAAATTACAAAAACAATGCAATCTAGAGGCTTAGAAGAGGGAGATTGGAGAGATAGGAAAAGATGGAGGCTGAAATGCGGGAAGCTGCAATCGCCGTAGGACCCCCGTTATATGATGATGATTTTTTTTTAATAGATCAACTAAAGTACTGAACAGAATTTAAAAATTTAAGGACCAATATATAGGGAATTACAAGGGCTTTTAAACAATGTCTTATTTGATTCTCATTCCCATTAAACAATGTTGGGGTAATTCTTATCCTGACTTAAGGATGAAAGTAAATCAATTAACGTGTAGCTTGGTTTTTCAAAAATGTTGTCGAAGTTCCTGGATAATGCCTCTGTTTTGATATCGTCCGGTCACCTTGTATAATACTCGTATACGAGAAAATTAATCTACTTTTATGTACACAGTTTTTATGTGTTATTGGCACTTAGCATTTGGTTATTGTTATAAAGTCCTTGAAGTTTTATTACTAGAGATTATACGATAACGCAATTTAATTTTCCTAAACATACATGCTATATTATATATCTACCATCTTTACTTATGATCTAAAAGGCTACTATTTTATTTCTCAAGGAACTAAAAATAAATTAATTAACTCGATTGTAATGAACTTGTACTTGATTGTAATATTGTTCTAAAGCTATTTTCTTGTGGCATCTTAATCAGAGCCACAGGGAGTTCCCTAGATCCTAGGGAGTTTTTTGTTAATTCTTAACGATGGCATAACTTATCTACTTGTCTAAGAATAAAAAGTAAAACACATAAAAATACCAATAAAATTTGAAATGAAAAATTTTATCTATTGGCCAGAGAAAAAATACTTTACCAAGATATTAAAAAAACAAAAATATAATCTTTTACATAAAAATAGACATTTTAGTATTAGAAATACAAAACAAAAGTATTCAATCTTCTTCTTCTTCATGTGCCGAGATCGATTATCGAGCGTTGGCTATCAAGTTGGCTTTAGTAATTTTGTTGGCGGCAGCTCGGAAAAGAGATGCAGAGGATCTGTTAAACCAATCTCTCAGGTTTCTAAGCCATGACGTTCTTCTTCGACCTGGCCCTCTTCTTCCGTCTACCTTGCCTTGTATTATTAAATAGAGTATATTATATCTCTGTGGGTGGCGCATAATATGGCCAAAATATTCAAGTTTGCGATATTTAACTGTTTTGACACTGAAGAATTAGGATTCGAAAGAGATCATGGCCAAATCTGTAAGCTTTTTTTTGTGCCATAATAATTTTGAAGCAATTTTTAATAATTGATGGATTCGACCGTTACTTCATGGAAATTTATTTTATGTAACAATAAAACACTGAAAACTTTGTTTTCAAAACTTCCACAAAATTTATTATAAAATCTTATCACTGCAGCGGTTTCGGCAGAGTGCCTTTCTCAAATGATCTATTTTTGGCATGCGTTTACACTTTATAGTCTTTAATGAAACATGTTAAGGAGGGAAGAACTGTTTGTCTCAAGTTGTGTTTTTTAATTTGTTAATTTCCATAGATTCTAATAAAGATAGCTTAAGACCTTTATTTTAAATGTGAAGAATTTGAAATTCATCGTTAAAAGAATGATTATGATCTAGAAGGTGAAGTGTGTATGTAGAATCTCTTTTCTTTTATTGAAAGCCCTTTTATGTTCTGCTATTCGTTTATTAAAATTTCTACCAGTTTGACCGATGTAAGTTTTTGGGCATTCGCCACATTTAAGTTTATATACACCACTGTGTAAGTGCTTTTTATTTTGGCTCTTGTTGTTTTTAATATATTTGCCTAAGTTGTTGTTTGTTCTGAAAGCTGGTGTTATTCCTTTCTTTTTTATGTGTTTGGCTATTTTTGTTGATATTTTGCCTGTATATGTAATTGAGCAAAAGGTACTGGTAATTTTTAAAAATTTTTCATGTACTGGAACTTCTTTTACCTGAAGCAACAAACACAGGCAAGGTTAAAATAGTTCTTAGTACTAGACTAAAATTTGGAAAACAGAGAATGAGATTATTTTTGACTATAATTTTTAATATTTTAGTTGGCTGCTTTTCTGAAGATATTTTATTAAAGGGTTGGTTACCGTCTATATCCTTCAGGATACATTTTTCTACGGTATCTGTAACTTAATATATAAATTCAAGGAGGCTTTCATAGAAAGCAAAATATTGAATAGCACTCAGATAATAAGGTAAATCTTTTATTTGCAGAGAAGATGTGTGCAAGAATTGCAAAATAAAAACCAGTCTTGAACTGCTGGACAGTTCTTGAAAATCAATTTTACAAGGCGAACTGAAGCCGTTACAAAAAAAGGAAGAAAAAGAGTTTCCAGTCCAATTCACGTGAGAATACTTATGATGAGGGAGTGAAATCTCGAATAAGGAAAATTGTCCATGATTTTTTTGTAAAACATACCACCAACCGTCTACAGCATAATGAACAGAGTGAAGGATGATGAGGACCTACCAGCTTTTTCAAAAACCACATTTCGTAGGCTACTAAATGACAGGGTCTCGAATATGATAAAAGAGGTTGAGATTCGATAATGACGGAAAGAAAGGTTCTCATATCCTGAAGATACAAGCACCGCAGACAAATAAAAACATTGAGGAAGAAGGATAATGTAAACCTTGTTTATACGCAATGATCAAGAATCCACCAGACGCCTTCATAAAAGCAGGAAGCACCAGCCCAAAGAGGTCCTCAGTTTGTTCTTCTTTATACTGAAAGCAAAACTGCTTTTGTAGCATGGCCGAATTAACTTTCTTGGCCAAGAAGGGAACTGCTGATTACCACGAAGAAATAAACGGGGATCTATATGAAAAATGGTTTAAGAAGACGTTAATTCTCCGCATACCAATCCCGCAAATTTGATTTACCAAAAAAATTGTGGAACAAAAGGCAAATTAAGAATTGTTTAATCGAAAAGAACATTTTCTTCGAAGAATATTACCTAAAAAGTGAATTACTGGATACTGCAGCCGCATTTAGAGACGAGTACGACAAGTATAAAATTGAAACAATTGCGGAAAAATATGGCGTTAAGATTTTGAGACTGCTGCCTTACCATTGCAAGCTGAACCCGATTGAGATGGTAGCAACGCGTATCTAAAGAGCAGTGGCATAATTATATGAACCACGTCAAGAACGTAGAAGAAAATGTGTTTGCGGTGGACAATTTGCAGGAAAATATTAAACCGGTGATAATTAATATAGGAAATTCAGAGAATCATCACCGTAAATTCTGCTTACATATACCGAAGGAATATCTTTAATAGTTCCATGGTCCTAAATATTTGGTACTGTACCCACTGGGAAAAGGAATTTAATAAGCTTTCCCCCAACAATTGGTGGAGATTACGACAAAGCTTCACCAGTTATGAGATATTATTTGTTTCAAAAATCTTCCATAAATATATTCGCTAATAATGAAAATAAAGCAGAGACTATTGCTAGACCAAAATTTGTTTATAGAATTTATTATTTAATTGAAAATATGTATTATCAATATCTACGATCAATAACTCCATTATAGCTAATACAGTTAGTTTTTTTCTAGTTTTTAATGTACATTTACAAGTAGAAAAAAACTAAATGTACCAGCTATAAATGGTGTTATTGACGTTATGTACTGACAATACCTATTTTTACTTAAATAATGAATTTTCTAAATAAAATTTTGGTCTAGCAATGTGTATAATGTGGTGTCGTTTAGAGGGATTCCTATACTACTACATTTTTTTTTTCACGTCTTCAGTGCTTGGTCTAAATAGATCTTAAATAAAGTCGGAGACAGACAACATCCTTTTTTAACTCCTTTGTTTAGCACGAATTCGTTGGATATCTTGTGGCCTACCTTTATTTCTCTGATACTATTTTTATAGAGTTCTTGCACGGCCTTGATTAAAGTTACGCTGATTTTAATTTTTTTAAGGCTTTCCATAGTTAAAAGGAAAAAGGCAGTTAATATTGTATTTCACGTATAGTGCGTCTTATATCCGCTTATACGTATTTCACCCTAAAAGGGATCTTCAGAACGACGCTCTGAACGTGAAAATAATTCTTTCCGGTCTTGGTATGGACGCAAATAGCAACATCTGATAATAAATCCGTAAACTAATTTTTCGAAACTAATTCACATTTCTGCTTTAATATGTGCCTTCTAAGAATTGCAAGGCAAAACAGACGTTGATAAAGATGTTATTAGAAACATGGGGAATCTTAAATTGCATTCTACAACATATTTCCTTAACCCAGCAAAAATCCTTAGCGAATTGGTTTCTAGTACTTATAAAGAGTATACCGGTATAAAAGCAAAAAAACAGTTAAGATTTGATTTCACGTATAATGATGCGTATAGATTTTACGCTTATACGTATTTCACCCTTTATCAACGTCTGTTTTGCCTTGCAATTCTTAGAAGGCACAGATTAAAGCAAAAATCTGAATTGGTCTGAAGATCCCTTGTAGGGTGAAATAAGTATAAGCGGATATACAGATGCACTATACGTGAAATCAAATCTTACCTGTCTTTCCTTTTATTTCGGTATACTCTTTATCAGTACCAGAAACCAATTCGCTAAGGATTTTTGCTTGGTTGAGGAGATATGTTGTGAAATGCAATTTTAGATTCCCCATGTCTCTAATAACATCTTTATCAACGTCTGTTTTGCCTTGCAATTCTTAGAAGGCACAGATTAAAGCATAAATCTGAATTGGTTTCGAAAAATTAGTTTACGGATTTACTTTCCATAGTTTTTGTTGTGGTGAATTGCCGTATGCTTTATGACGATCTACGTATAGAAGATGTATTGCTTGGTTATGTGCCTCTTTGTTCTATGATAATAAATTTCTTAGTTATACTTTAGTGAATATAAGCTTGTAAGTTGTCAATTAACAATCATAATCTGTAAGTAATTTAAAGAAATATGTTAAACCGGAAATAGTTCAATTATAATTAATTTGCTTTTTCAACAAATCCTTAAAGATGTTAGTTCCGATTGGATGACGCCCTTGTACAAAATGTTTGTATTACACGTTTGATTTTTAATGTATGTAAAGTGAACGTCCGCTCGTTGCGATCAACGCACTTTCACACTTGGCACGCACTAAAGGCAGATAAACTAGCCAAGCTGCCATGCCAACCTGATACCATTCCGGAAACTGTCGGTACTACTGGTGACACTCTTCCTGTCTCTGATGTTTACTTCTTCGCTACTCTACGAGGGATAGACCATCTGCCACGATAAGAATGTTGTTTCGCGGATAGTTAGTATTTTTCCAGAATGAATATTTCAAGTATGAATATTATAAAAAAATAATAATAGCCCAAGCAAGCTGTAAAGAAAAAAACGTACAGTGAATTTTTAAAACCAACACAGCGTTATGAAGGACAATGTCTGAAGTAACCTCTAAGTGTGTGCAAGTTCAAATTGTTAGTTATAATTTTTTTATGGCACTTTTAAGGTACAAAACGGTGTTTTTTGATTATTTTAATTTTTATTGTAATAAATCAATATTTTAGGATAAACTGAGTACAATATTAGGAAAGTATATAAAAAAGCTTTAAGTTTATGCTACATTAAATTGACTTAATAATTTAATCAAAATTAACGATTAAAAGTCAAACTCTGAGATAGCGCGTATTCTTTGCCATTTTTATTTTCAAAATAACTTTTATAGAAATTTTTTTTACAAAAGCATTATATTGTAGCTCTTTTAATTACAAATCGAATGGAACTTTGTAAGATCCAATCGATCAATTTCTTTTTAAGATAGGTTTAATTGTTTAAAAAAATTCTTAAATGTTTATAAAATTTGCAGGGCCAGAATTTTTTTTAAGATAGAGATCTAATTCTAAACGGATTCTCTTCTTGGTGAATTAAATTTTTTCACCCCTTATATATTGCTTAGAAATATGGGCGACTTTTGCGTTATAAATTAATTAATCAACAGCGCTGCCTATACATTACACACATTTTTAACTCATTAATTCTTATACAGGGTGAGTCATAATTATTGGGACATAGACTAAGGACAGGTTATTTGGACCAAAATATGGCTATTGGACCAAATATGCCTTAATAAAATGTTGCTGAGAAAAAAGATACAGGGTGTTAAAGTTAATTTTTGTTTTTCGTTTTTTGCTAATAGTTTCCCTGTATATTTATAAATTGCTATCAAAATTGGCACAGAGGCATAATCTTAGACAAGAAATAGTATTTTATTTAAAATTTTACGTTTTGTCATAGAGGGCGCCACGTGGATCATTACTAATGATCAAAATAAGTCTAAACTTTTTCTGATGAAACTTTTTAGTAATTTTTATTAGAAAATATGACGTAAACATCATTTTTAGGAGGGTGGGATAGGGAGAAAGGATTTCAAATATTATTTCATTTATGAAAAGTATGCTTTGGACTGTCAGATAATTGTTGTTGGTAAATGTCAGTTGTTCAGAGTTAATTATTTTTGATGTGACAGTGTAGTGTAATGTTGCATTTTTAAAAGTAATCATTTCTTTTTTTGATTGAAATGCCTCGTCACAATCATTTTACTAATGAAGAAATGCGAGATACGATTTGCGTATACGCACAAGAAAATTTTTGCGGTCGCTCGGCAGCCAGAAGGTATGGAATGTTATACGCAAACAGAAGGCAACCAAATCACAACACTTTTGCAAGATTATATCGTAGTTTAGGTGAAACTGGGTCATTTCACACTATAAATCGGGGTGGTCGACCGAAACAAAACACACCTAATCAAGAAGATGAACTTTTGGTTCGAGTAGATGAAAATCCTAAAATAAGTTCACGACATCTATCAGCAGCAACAGGAGTAAGTCAGTCGTCTATTGTTAGAATTCTAAAAAAAGACCTCCATCCTTATCACGTCACCCCTGTTCAAAATTTACTTCCAACAGATCTTCTTCCACGACGGTTACAGTTTTGCCAACGTATTCTGAATAAACATCGCAATGACAGACACTTTATTAAGAATATTATGTTCACCGACGAAGCAACTTTTACCAGACGAGGGTTTTTAATTGGCGAAATAATCATTATTGGGAAGAAGAAAACCCGCATGCTATTAAAGCTAGACATTTTCAGCATGAGTTTAAATTAAATATTTGGTGTGGCATTATAGGCGACCAACTACTAGGGCCTTATGTTCTACCACCGAATTTAAATGGAGATTCTTATTTATTCTTTTTGGAAAATACTCTTAGTGATATTTTAGATGATCTGTCACTGGATGTAAGAAGAAAAATGTGGTTTATGCAGGATGGAGCGCCACCTCATTTTTCATTAGCTGTTAGAAATCATCTTAATGACGTATTTCCTCAACGATGGATTGGCAGAGGCCGTGATTTTCAATGGCCACCAAGAAGTCCTGAGTACAACACGCTAGATTTTTATTTTGGGGACATATGAAGTCCTTAGTTTATGCCAATGAAATTAATACACGAGACGAACTTTGACTCTGAGATAGCGCG
>NW_027312549.1:0-28399 GCF_040954645.1 Diabrotica undecimpunctata | reverse complement strand
ACGCGCTATCTCAGAGTCTATTCAATTATAGAAATTATCCTTCTCCGAGCAAGTCCTTTTTTTCGTCCCGTTCTGAAAGAAGATGTCTTTCAAATAATAAAGTTTCTTAGTAATTCTAATTGTAGGGGACGTTCACAAAATTAATAGCAAAATTTTTAAAGAAACGTACCATATAGTTTAAACACCATTCACTCATCTTATTATTTTAATTCTATCAACTGGAGTATTTCCAGAAGTACTAAAATACTTAAAAGTACTACCAATCTACAACAAAGGCGATTCCTCAAAAACTGACAATTACAGACCCATAAGCATTGTTTCTACTTTTGGGAAAGTGATTGAAAAGGTTATCCAACAACAATTTTATTCCTATTTTGACTCAAATAATTACTTTAGCAACTCAAAATATGGATTCAGATGTGCTCGTTCTACTACAAACGCGGTATTTAATGTTGTGAGCGAGGTGATTGAGGGGCTTGAACGCGGCAATCGCATAGCAATTTCTCTTTGCGACTTGTCGAAGACTTTTGATTGCGTTTAACACGACCTTTTGCTCCACAATTAAATTACTATGGAATCAGAGGTATTCCTCTTAAGCTTATACCTTCTTGTCTATGTGGCAGACATCAGGCGGTAGTGTCTAAAGATCATCTCTCCAATTTTCTATCCGTAAAACATGGAGTCCCACAAGGTTTGGTCTTAGGACCTCTTTTGTTTATTATTTATGTTAACGATTTGCCTAAATTCATAAATCCGTACAAAACCATACAATTCGCAGATGATACGACATACGTTATATCAGGAAAAATATGAAACATGATCTACCAAAAAATTTTAATTTTGCTATTGCTAACTTTTATATGAATTAAGTTTCATAAGGACGGTACGAAAAGGTTTCCTTACTTTAAATAATTATATCATTCTAAATCAGACCTATTAATTTACATTTAATTAACCGCTAATTGGTGCACAACATATTTCGTTAATTTGTTTTTTGTTAATATAAATAAATAAATTTATTCGTTTGTCAATACTTGAGCATGCAACATATAATTGACTATGTGGGAAACACGGATTCTCCAAATCCAAGCCGCAATCGGACATTATCTGGCCTAGAGATTTGGTCATCGCGAATGCTAATTAAACAGAAAATTGAAGCCTTTTGAATGATATTGTGGTATTTGAGAGTATTGAAGCAACAAATTTGTTTCTTCAATAATATATACGGCGATTCTTTTAATGACCAAACATTATGCCGTTGCATATTCTGGGTGGGTTCAAATTGCGTAGCAAAATATTTGGTGAACCAAGTGAAGATTGTATGGTGGCATTCTTGGTATATCTGGAGAATGTACAAATTAACAATACTGTGATTAACATTAACAATACTGTCGATTAATTCTGTTGAATCTGTAAGTTAATTTCGTTAACACCAACACTTTACGCCGCCAAAATTGCGCGCTCACTGAGCCAGTAATTATTCAGATAGAAGACACTTGACTTAAATATAGTTTGGTGTTAACAAAAGTGCAGTTTGCATGATGCATTGTCTATTTGGATGCAGTTTTATTTTACCGTTTCCATATATCCAGCAATTCTTCAGAAAATATTTGCGCCGATAGATCATTTTGCACTTAAATGTAATGACTGTCGGAAGTTACAGTATAAAACATACACCGAACTTAATTTAAATTGTCGTACTGTTATTCAAATTGAAAAAATTTCTCGATTTCATTCTTTATACGACCAGTTAATGAATCCGAATTGATCTAAAGAATCCATAGTATCAAAAGCAAATCTTCATGTAGTACTAATAGACTATTCATAAAAATTTTCTCAATTATCCCAAAAAATGTGTTAGATGTCCTGGTTTTACTAATTAATGATTCCTTTAAAAAAGGTATATTTCCAGAGTGCTTTAAGACAGCCATTATAATTCCTCTTCATAAGTGTGGAAAATCGAATACTTGCGACTATAGACCTATTGCCTTACTATCGGTTCTATTCAATATTATTAAGAGACTTATAAAATCCCGACTTATGTCCTTTCTCAGTGAAAACAACAATTAATGACAAAATCAGTTTGGCTTTTTATCCTATATAAAATCATAAGAGAGAAAATTTTGCCGGTAATATTTTCGACTGATATGAAACTTTGTTGCGTGGAAATTTTCGCGAATTAAATTTTGACAGTTAAATCACAAAACGTCAGTCGAACGATTTTGTCAAAATTTCATAAGCGAAAATTGCCAAAAGGCAACAAACTTGAATAAAACCAGAAGAAAATTTTGCCGGTAAATAATTTTCTCTCGAATGATATTCGACAAGACTATTTCACGACACAATAATTAATGCACCATATCAACGAAACATACTCTTTATTTATTTGTTAACAATATTAAATGTACAATTAATATGAGATATAGTAGTTTGCGCATTCTTTTCTACCAAAAAAATGATTTTGGGTATTATTGACCTGTAGCATTTGGGAACTCGAAGGTCCATCTTCATTTGTCGTTCTCAGATATTCGATCAACTTCTGGTGGTGACTGGAATCCAGCTACAGACATGGTTTTAGAGAGCTTGCATTTGAGCCATCCGTTAATTTAATTAACTCCTGTTCAGAAACATCTTGCTTAAACTAGGCTGACACAGCTAAGGAAGGATGAGAATGGTTTGTTATTTTATGTTTTTTGTGTCTATTCCATTTTTTCAGCTGACATTTTTGTCCACTTAGATACGGTGTTGATTCCAAGTGGACAATTTTTGAACCAAGATCCATTCTTTCGGTTGGGGTGAACGGTAATAAAGAGTCTGTCTGATAAAATCTTTGGTCCCCTTTTTTCCATTAATTTCAATTACGAACCGCCTTGATTTGTTTTGGATAAAATGCTGTTGTATTCAATTCGGCCCGTAAATTCTCCCATAACATAAAATTCCTTCTGGAAATGGGGAATCTTGCAGTTTACAGTCTCATTGCCTCTCCAAGCAAGTTCAAATGAGCAAAGGAAAAAAAACTTTTTTTGTGCTCCATCGTGGGTTTCCTTGTCGTAGCTTTGGATGATTTTTAATAGTTCATCGGTTGATAATGCTTTTGAATTGAGTTTTCTCTGCTTTTTAACTAATTTTTCTTGTACCATTTTTGCTGTGGTGTTCTACATCGACTTTACAGATGACTCTTTATAGTCTTCGCCCTTGCCTTTTTTCATGTTAAAGGCATAATCCCCGAGAATTTTTTCTAGTTTCGTTATGGTAGTACATCTTTTAAGCATAAAATTTCTAACCTGTAGGAACTCCGAAAATCGGGTCCAAATAGAGCTTCTGGACGTCTGTCTGTTCAATGGGGCATTTTTTGAAACCAATTTTTTGATTTCTTCACCTAACTGGCATCTAAATCTTGATTTGTTGTCTGGATTCATTATATCTGTCAAAAATTGATTATGCCTCAACCAGACAACATCGTGACGGATCTGTCATAATTTTATCGCTGAGAAATCACAAGCAGGAAGGAGTTTTGTCAGTAGGAAACGTGGCGTTGTTATGACCTTTAATCAGTTAAAAATAGTCTAGTGAAATAGTCTAATAAGTGAAATAAACGATTTTGAAGGTTAGTACTACCAAAATGTCACATGGAAAATTCAGAGTCGCCATTTTATGACTAGACCCAGGATCTATTAACCGTCGTATTATAGTATACAGACACAGGTAAAATTAGATAAACAGGGGTGCAAAAATATACTTAGAAGAATATACGAAAGTTAAATAGAGATATGTCTGGCAAAGAAGAACGAATAACGACTTAATGTAAATATATAGCCAACAAAAAATAGGGATACTTAATAAACCTTAAGAGTTAATAAGAGTTTATAAACCTTAAGGCTAGTAGAAAAAACAAAAACCGACCCTAAGATAACGTATGAAGTCTTTGAAAGAAGATCTGAAATTGCTTAAGGTAAAAGATTGGAAAATTTAGCCCAGAACAGAAAAAAATGGAAGTAAACTATTGAAGCTGGATGTCAAAGGCCTGTTTAGCTAAACTATATGTCTTATATTTCTAAAAAAAATATCCAAATACTAAGCATAGCGAAAGGTTGAGAATTGAGGTCGAGGTAGGTCGAAATTCGACTTTTTTTTCAGTAGAAAGTTGCTTAGACTTTTTTTAAATTACTGTTTAAAAATTAAGTTGATTTTATAATTTAAATTTATTCATTTTTAAAAAGGTAAAAGAAATAATAAATTAGACTTACTCATAATCAATTTAATTTAACTATCCAGACGACCGGTTTCGCTTTCTGCAATATGCAAAGCATCTTCAGGTCTCGATACAAAGTTAAATAAATGCTAAAATAATAAACCCATATTAGGGTGTTGTCTAATAAAGATAAACAAAGATAGATGATATAAATTATATAAATTACAGTAATTATGCCAATATTACATGTCTGTGGTTTTTCAAAATGAATAAAATGTTTAAGCAGACAAGGTAAGACCCACAAATTGGTAAAATAGTCTATTAAACTGTAATAAATTAATAAATAAACAAATAAATAAAACATTACTTACATGCCGGTACTCTATTAATTGATGGTTGAAAGAACATAGTTCAAACTATCCTGTATTGTTGATTGGAGAACTCAAGTCTGCTATTGTAATTGTTTGACAGTAAACGGGGAAGTTCTTGAGGAGACAGAGTTTATCCAATGAAGTAGAGATAGGTGTAATGTAATTGTTTGTTTGATGAAAGGAATGTTCTATACCATTGAGTTATTTAAAAGTTATTTATATTTATTCTAGAGATATATTTATGAAATATGTGTTATTTATTGAGATTTTATTTTTGAAGGTGACTGTTGTGAGACAATGAATGAGATTAGATGTACAAATTGTGTGGGTGTGCAGATCTATTAACTTGTAATTATCAAATTTCTTTCATAAAGTTCTGTTGTAATATGTATAAAAGGGGGGACGAAACAGACATTAAATTTAAAAAAGGGGGAGGATTTGAAAGCACTACATCTCTTACTTGGAGACAATGAGTTTTTTATGTTATTTATTAGATTTTAGAGGTAAATTTGACAAATGTAGGTTAAAGTGTGACGTATGAAGTGAAGTATGTTCACACTTTAACCTACATTGGTCAAAATTACCTCTAAAAAAAATCTAATAAATAACGTAAATAACTCATTGTCTCCAAGTAAGAGATGTAGTGCTTTCAAATCCTCCCCCGTTTTTTAAATTTAATGCCTGTTTCGTCCCCCCCTTTTTTAAGTGTTTTCTGTGTGTTTTCTGTGTGTTTTAAAGTGTCCTCAATTTTAATTTTTTAATTTTAAATATTGGACTTTACAACCATTTGCCACATATTACAACAGAACTTTATCAAAGAAATTTGATAATTACAAGTTGATAGAATTGCACACCCACACAATTTGTACATCTAATCTCATTCATTGTCTCACAACTGTCACCTTCAAAAATAAAATCTCAATTTATAACACACATTTAATAAATATATCTCTAGAATAAATATAAATAACTTTTAAATAACTCAATGGTATAGAACATTACTTTCATCAAACAAACAATTACATTACATCTATCTCTACTTCATTGGATAAAATCTGTCTCCTCAAGAACTTCCCCGTTTACTGTCAAACAATTACAATAGCAGACTTGAGTTCTCCAATCAACAATACAGGATAGTTTGAACCGTGTTCTTTCAACCATCAATTAATAGAGTACCGGCATGTAAGTAATGTTTTATTTATTTGTTTATTTATTAATTTATTACAGTTTAATAGACTATTTTACCAATTTGTGGGTCTTACCTTGTCTGCTTAAACATTTTATTCATTTTGAAAAACCACAGACATGTAATATTGGCATAATTACTGTAAATTATATAATTTATATCATCTATCTTTGTTTATCTTTATTATACAACACCCTAATATAGGTTTATTATTTCAGCATTTATTTAACTTTGTATCGAGACCTGAAGATGCTTTGCATATTGTAGAAAGCGAAACCGGTCGTCTGGATAGTTAAATTAAATTGATTGCGAGTAAGTCTAATTTATTATTTCTTTTACCTTTTGTAATGGACTCACACATGCAACACATTCATGATTATTCATTTTTATTGTCATAAAATGAAACCACTGATTTTACGATGAAAGAATTCTACGAAATTTTTTAAGCTTTCATTATGTTTTGTTTTTGTTTTTGCAATTTTTTGCGTATCGATCTGCATTCAATCTGATAAATACAGAAATATGTAGGTTTTCGAAAAAGTAATATTCAATATCTGCTTTTTATGCGGCATAGAGATACGTATACGTTCGTATAAATATAGAGGGAACACGAACAAACCACATCCAAAACAGAATCCATTAATATTTTCATTTCTATTTTCCGCATACCCGCGGAATCCGCATCGCAACCTTTAATAAACAGTTTCATATTTCACATAAAGCTTGTCTATATCTCGCACATAAAGTACGCCCATATTTATATTGTTGTTGAAGCACATGGCGGCTGAGCTATGGCATGATATAACATTACACACACACGTACAACACAACAAAAGTAACAACATTTTACATTCTGCTACATATGATACTTCGCGAAAAAATGTCTAGTTCCATTCCTGTAAAGGCGATAAAATTTTAAAAGTGGGCGTTAAAACATCGGAATACAGGGTGAATGTTTTTAATTTTTTATTTTAACGTTTACTTAATAAAGCACTGTCTTTAAATCATAAATACCGTATAAGGGCTAAAATAATTTACACATGCTCACCTAGAGACTGCTGGAAAATAGTAAATTTCGAAAGAAACTACACAAGATCTACCTCCAGACGAAATAAAACAATTTTTTACTACAATTGCAGATAATATAATTACATCTCTTCCCACTATTAATGTCGATGTCCTATTCAATTATAGAAGTTATCCTTCTCCGAGCAAGTCCTTTTTTTTCGTCCCGTTCTGAACGAAGAGGTCTTTCAAATAATAAAGTCTCTTAGTAATTCTAATTGTAGGGACGTTCTTGAAATTAATAGCAAAATTTTAAAAGAAACGTACCAAATAGTTTAAAGACCCTTCACTCATCTTATTAATTTAATTCTATTAACTGGAGTATTTTCAGAAGTACTAAAATACTTAAAAGTACTACCAATCTACAAAAAAGGTGATTCCTCAAAAACTGACAATTACAGAGCCATAAGCATTGTTTCTACTTTTGGGAAAGTGATTGAAAAGATTATCAAACAACAATTTTATTCCTATTTTGACTCAAATAAATTACTTTTAGCAACTCAAAATATGGATTCAGAAGTACTCGTTCTACTACGAACGCGGTATTTAATGTTATGAGCGAGGTGATTGAGGGGCTTGAACGCGGCAATCGCATGAGAAATTTGTCTTTGCGACTTGTGGAAGACTTTTGATTTCGTTTCACACGACATTTTGCTCCACAAATTAAATTACTATGGAATCAGCAGGTATCCCTCTTAAGCTTATTGCCTTCTTGTCTATGTGGCAGACATTCAGGCGGGTAGTGTCTAAAGGTCATCTCTCCAATTTTCTATCCGTAAAACATGGTAGTCCCACAAGGTTTGGTCTTTAGAACCTCTTTGTTTATTATTTATGTTAACGATTTGGCCTAAATTCATATCTCCGTACAAAATCATACAATTCGCAGATGATACGACATACGTTATATCAGGAAAAAATAATGATGATTTAGAATGTCTCATGAAGAAGTTTCTACTAAATATAGCTCATGGTTTGCTGCAAACAACTAAAACTTAACTGATAAGACGCAACTTTTGGTTATATCTGCAAGAAATTTATACAATGGTCTAGATAACAAAGAGGACTGTTAAACTATTGGGAACAATCATAGATAAATCGACTCAATTGGTCGGCTCATATCTCACAACTTAAGAAAAAAGCTATCAAGTTCATTATTTACTCTGAGATAGCGCGTTAACTTTGAAAATTTTCAAATTTCAAATTTTTAGAATGCAAAAGAAAGCTGTCAGGATTTTAGCAGGGGTTAGTTATCTAGAACACTGCAGACCTTTCTTTATCAAATTCAAAATTATGTCGCCACCTACTCTGATGATATTTCAAGTTTTAACTGAAATTCACAGAAAACGTGCCCATTTAATAAAGCAGTCGTGCCCATGTTCACAATACGCGAAACTGTCACTACCTACGAACAAAACGCTATAGACTAAGTCTTTCAGAAAAAATTGTCTTAATTATAACTATTAGGTACAATATTTTAGCAAAGGGTATTAAATAGCTAAGCTGTAATAGTTTCGATAAAGTTGTAACAAATATCTTCTAAAACATTGTTTTTACTGTTCAGAAGAATGTATGACTCATTGCAGAACATACACTGAACTGCTTACCGTAACTTTGCCATAAATGTTTTTTCTGTTTAATATGTGTTCTTGTTTGTGATATAGTTAAGTTACGTTTTATATTCCTTTTTTAATACCATGTATGTTTTTTTTTGACTTGCTACAAACAATATTTGTATTTGTTATGTAGTTAAATAAATACTCTACTCTACTCACAGGTTATACATAAATCAGGGTAAGAATATGTCCATTTAATTTATAGTTAAGTAGGAAATGAAGAATTTAATCTGAAACTAGAGATAAGTAGCAATTTTTTTGAAAATATTTTTGAAGCTAGTTGTGTGGTGCAGAAAAAGCAAAAATGAAACCAGTACCTCAAATAAGTACAATACATAAGAAAGCATATATTAAACCTACATTTTTACAATTTAAAATCATATTAAATAAGATTTATTAAACTGGAAGAAGATATATTAATCCTTATAGGAGATTTCAACGCCCAAATGGACAAAGAAAATTGCTTCAGAGAGGTACTCTGAGATAGCGCGTAATACATAGCACAACAAACAATAATGGAAAAAGGCTATGTAGTTTAGCAGCGGCTTTAAACATGGACATAAGTAGCACGAGATATAAACACAAAGACATACACAAAATAACATGGATGAGACCAGGAAGTCTGAAGGGAAATCAAATATACCATATACTGATTAAAAATACACACAAACAATCGACAAATGACGTCAGATCTCCCAAAATCGATTCGGACCATATGCTAGTGATTACAAAATGTAAAATAAAAATAACGAAGAACGAAAGTCGAAAAGCACAGAGAAAATGGGACGTACATAAATTGAAAGAGAAAGAAGTAAGAAGAAGATTTTTATGAAAAGTAAATACAAAGATACAGTTCAAAGAACAACAACATGGAGGAACAGTAGAAAAAAATCAAACAAGGAATAAACAATGCAGCAGAGAAAGTGGTTGACAAAATGCAAAATAAACGAAGAAATAATTGGTTTGACGATGAGTGCACATTAGCAGTCGAAGAAAAGAATAAAACTAGGTTGAAATGATTAAGCACAAGCAAAGAAGAGGAGCGAGAAAAATATAAATATCAAAGACAAAGGACAAAGAAATTATTTAAATCGAAAAAAAATCAAAAAGTAAAAAAAGTTATGAACGAGAGAATGATGGTGATATTGTTGACTGTTGATTTAAATATCAAGTGGTGATTTTTGTGGATGCAGTCTATTTGGCCCACAAAACAAAGAAAACTCTTTGACTTACTGTCAAGCTTTCGAATTTATTTTCAATTTTTTTTATCAAATAAATATAAAAATGAGGTAGTTATAATTATTAATTTTCTACTGGAAAGCAAAAACAGTAACAATACTTTTTATTATTATTAATTTGATTGTCACCTTATTTATTATTAATAATTAATTCCACATAAAATAACTGTATATCCATTCATATATATATATATATATATATATATATATATATATATATATATATATATATATATATAATTACAATATATTAAAAAAAATTTAATATGTATATAATTGTGCGTCTTGTAAAGTACAACTTATCTGAAATCTCACGACTAGTAATTAAGAAAATTATTAGTTATAGCTACATAATTTTTATATTTATTGGTTATTATTGATTTGTGGGCCAAATCGACTGCACTCTCAAGAACCATCACTTGATAATAGTTGCCAGAATCTAGATTCCATTTCGACAAGGTCTGAGAGTCAGCAACAACCCCTATTGGGAGTCTTAAAAGGGTGCGTTCATTACGGAGACCATCGCATCGTATCCTCCTCGCCTAGATCATAGCACTGGGAGTGAAGTGAACGCTCGCATTTAAAATAATGCATTTATTTTACCTGGCGATCGATACGATGGTCGCAGCGAGGCTAGGTGGTGGGCGCCTCGTAGTGTCGATCGTAGAGTAGTGGGGTCGAAGGTTGAAAAAATACTATTGTCCAAGTCTATGGTCCAATACCTGGCTCGAGGCTGGGCGCTGCGCTTTGACGGTGAAGGCTTGAATTTTTAAAATAATGCATTTATTTTACGTGGCCATGATAATATGATACTATCCTATAGTTCCAGCGAGGGTCCACGCCTGGTTATTAGCGCTCACTTACGTTGCTATGCAGGGTATCTGGTAAATACTTTAACATCACAAGATATTTTCAACAATACTGTAATACAACAACTTCTGTAACTTTTTAAGGGTTTTTACTCAAATATTTAATGACTTGACTTATGTACATCTGGTAATAATACACTGATGATGGACTTTTTAGTCCGAAAACGTTCTGTGACGTATCCTGAAAGGGCCTGTTTAATTATATACCATTTTATAAAAGATTTTTAAATAAAACTTTTATAATAATATTAAACCATAATAAAATAGGAAAAGTTTCTTTTTATTTTATAGATTTTATATTGGCTAATTGTCTAAAATTACCTTATTAATTAGCTATTAGTGTTTTATAATTTGTTATTCTTAGCATCAAATAGTAATATGTATGGTTTAAAAAAGATAATAGCTAGGTTTCCAATCATTATCGTAAAGTTATTAGAACAATATGAAAACAATTATTATAAGGGATTAATACAAAATTATTAAGAAAATAAATCCAATCATGACTAAAAAAATAATAAAATCATCTTTTAAAATTTTTCTGCTCTCAGTAAATAAAAAAAAATCGTAAAGCATAAATACAGTTTCACCCTGTATACAAAGAAATCTTAAAAATAGGAAAATCGCTGTGTCTGGTATATGTACCTATACTTCACCATGCCCAGAAAGGTGTGTAAGGGACCATGGCGAATTTATGGTAGTACACGGTTAGTGAGTTTTATTTCGTTTGGTATACAATATGCTCTCTATATGTAAACTGGTAATGAGTTGAATTGCAGAGTGATCAGAGATGTGAGTGTACCAGCCGCCTCACAATGGGATGCCTCGTTAAATACTGGTGTACAGCAAGCACTACGTGCTGCATCGAAACGTTTTGAAAGCTGCTCGTTGTACTTGTATATTACTAAAGCTTTAACTATAATTTACTCAGATGGCGTAAATAATTAAATATTTCATATTCACTTTTGATATATAAGAGATAGTCCAATTATACTAGCTGTTATATTCTAATATTAAAACCTTTTTTTTTTAATTTGTAAAATAATGTTTTAATATTAAACTCTAACAGCGTTTGTTCAAAGAACTCAGAGGGGCAGCAAAAATGGCTTTTAACTAAACATGTTAAATGGAGCCAACATACCTTAACATGTATTACTTAAAGTTGAAAGAAGAAAAACTCACCACATGTCTTAGACAATGTTACCCTTATTGTTGCTGCTTTATTTATGCCCTCCTTCCATGTTTCATTAGGTTTTTCTCGTTTTCTTTGTACATCATTTATTCAAACAAAAATTACATTGTTTTTGCATTCTAGAAATGAAACTCTCATTTTGGTTTTTTGATGTGTTGTTTAAAATTGATAAAAAGTTTATTTATATAAACACTTAATTTTTACATTATCAAATCATTATCAATGAGACTTAATATATGGTTAAATTACCAATCTACGTTATTTTTATGTTAAATTCAATTTAATATGAATTGATATTATTCTATCATTTCTAGCGATTTTTTCGTTAATTAAAATGCTAAAATATTTTACTAAAAATAAACAAATACATAGGATTACTTAGGTTTTCTCGCAGTCTATAATACCCCATTCTCGTCCCCTCTCATACAACGATTTGCAAGGAACAAAGGTCTAGTAGGGCCTCCATAGCTGCTGTTAGGATGCCCCTCAAAGTATATGTGATTTAAAGGTGCAAATCCTTGTACCTTGCTTAGTTTGAGGATGGCTCTTTTTAACTACATCTTTGACCACCATTACACTCATGCATATGCACTTTTGCATAAATGCGTCTGGCTACAATTAACTAGCTTATATTTTCAGAATGTTAGCGGTATGTGCATCAAACTTCAGACTTTCAGACATGTTGTGAGTCTTTCAGTCTCTCGAGTTATGATGTTATTTTTATTATTGAAACATGGCTTATATCTAGAATCTTAGATGCTGAATTCGGATTGAGTGACTTTAATATCTTAGCGACACTCAAACTAATATAAAGACTCGTGGTTGTGGTGTTCTTATTGCTGTTCATCTTCTTCCTAAAGTGCCTATCCGTTCCGGATATTGGCGATCATCACGGCTATCTTTACTTTGTTTATTGCAGCGCGGAACAGTTCAGTGGTAGTCGTGTTATACCACTTTCGTAAATTTTGAAGCCAGGAAATGCGTCTTCTATTGCTGTTCATAAGCGCCTTCATTCAATGACGATTAGGCCTTTCGATTCCTCTGTGGAACATGTCTTTACACAGATACTGTGTAGCACAAAAAAGTTAGTCATTGGTGCTGTGTACTTTCCTCCACGGTCATCTGGGTCAGTATATGTTGGACTTAGCGGATAGATTCAGTGATTGTGAATTCTGTATTTGTGGTGACTACAACCTACCTAAGGCATCCTGGGATAATCTTGGTGTTACAGTTGTTGAGTGTCCGCATTGCTTCAATTTTCAAAATATGTCACAAGTAAAAGCTTTCCTTAACCTTAATAATAAGTTTTTAGATCTAGTTTTCTGTACTCAAAGGAAATGCAGTTGTGTCGATTTTAACTGATATTCTATTGAATACTTTGCAACATCATTTAGCTTATATTATACCTATAGCTTATACTATATTTTTACATGCAGCCAATTTAAATTTGTTTTTTAAGTATGATGTCTTCTATCATGATTTTAAAAAATGCAATTATCAAGTTTTAAATAAATATTTAGCCTCAATTCCTTGGAACAAGGTATTAGATGAATCAGATATTAATTGCTGAATAGAAAATTTTTATCATCAATATGTTTATTCCTACCAAACGGTTTAAATCATTGAACTTTCCAGTTTGGTTTTCGCAAGAATTAATTGAGCTTGTCATACAGAAAAAAATAGCTTATAGGAATTTTAAAGCATCAGGCAACTCATATGAGAAATTTTCGGTGTTAAGGGAAATATTTAAATCATTACAAGCAGTATGTTATAAGAACTATTTAGAGAATATTCAAGAAAACCTTTCAAGTAATCTAGGCTTTTTTTGGAGGCACGTTAATGCTACACGTGGATAAAGCTTATCCTAATGTAATGTCTAATTAAGCTGGGGATGTAATAGCTTAGAATGGTGATGAAATAGTCAATCTATTTGCAATATTATAGTGAGTATAATTTATCTAATTTTGAATTGAACTATAGTATGGATTTTCATATTCTGAAATTTAGTCTGACTGATGTTTAAGAAGGGATTGTGAGTTCAAAAACTACATATTCTTCAGAGCGTGATGGTATATCTACAGCACTTATTAACAACTGAATTTTTTCCCTTTGTAAACCTTTACAACAAATATTTAATTTATCATTATTATCATATGTATTTCCACAATATTGGAAAAATAATTTTCTTACACCTATCTATAAATCTGGCAATCGTGAGTGTGTTAACAATTATAGAGGTATAACTAGAAGAAAGTTCGCAGAAACATAATTATTGATGAACAACATGGATTTACTAATGAGAAGTCAACAGTAACAAACCTTGTCAATTAATAAAAATACTTGTTGGTGCATCTAAGAATAAAATTCAGGTCGACAGCATTTACACTGATTTCTCAAAGGTTTTTGACCAGATTAATCATAACCTTTTGGTCCACAAACTTCATGCATCTGGCTTTAGTGACCCCATTGTTCATTGGATTAAAAGTTTTCTGATGGGACGTACACAGCAAGTTCGTATTAACAATTATATTTCAAAATAACTTCATTGTTGTTCTGGTGTTCCACAAGGGTCTCATTGTAGTCCCTTGTTTTTTAACTTGTTAGAGAATAAATCAGATAGAGATCTCTTGCAAGCTGATGTAAATAATATATGTTTATAGTCGAAACAAACTGGTTTAAGCTTAAATCCAACTAAATCTTCTTGTATTTTATTCGGTCGTATAAATAATCTAATAGCTAATAGATATGTTCTTAATGATGTAGTCATGAATTCAGTTAATGAGGTTAGAGATTTGGATGTATTATGGGATTGTGCATTGACATTTAAAAGCTATTTTCTTAAAGTTAAGGAAACAGGATTTGGTAATCTTAATTTTATTTATCGTAACAGTCATGATCTCTCACCTATTGTATTCAAATTATTGTATTGCTCTCTGGTACGCTCAGGTCTTGAATACTACTCTGTTGTTTGGTCCCCATTTCATCAAGTCTACATTGATGGATTGGAGAGCGTTTAGCGGAAGTTTCTAAGATCTTTAGTTTTTAAAGCACATATTTATATAAGAAATACTAAACATTATTTCATAGATTATTCTGTAATAATGTCTCAATTTAACATTGGTACACTGAAGAACCGCAGGTTGAAAGGTGATATGTTTTGTTTAAAATTCTAAACAACAATATTAATTGTCCACCGTTATTAGCCAATGTGTACTTAAACACAATACATAGACACACTACACTCTTTTATATTCCTTTTCGTAGGTCTGATTATGCTCGTCATTTTCCCTTGTCGAGAATGCTCAGTTCATACAATGACCTTCTATTAATGTATTCAAAAGGCAACTTAAGAGTCTAATTAATATAAATATGTCATATTTTTATACCTTTCGTGATTTGATATACTCTTTTATTATACAATTTTTTACTGTTTAAATGTTATTTTGATGTTTATTTTACATGATCTTTACTTTTTACCATTTTTTTTGTATTGTAATGTAAATGGTTCTACTGTTGAAATAAATAAAAATAACGCAGTCACCGCTCTCTTGATGAAGTTTATTTCTGTTTATTGTGAGTTCAGTTTCAGTTAGTCACTAAACTTTTGCTTTTATGCGTAAAGAAATACTTCGCAGTAAAAGTTTAACAGCAACTAGTGTAACGATCTTTAGTTTAATAATTTTAGTATTATCATAATTTGTAATGGTCTTTTAAACAGCCTCGTTATCTAGAATCCTATTATTATTAAGCTTATTAGTAATTTGTTCAGAGAAATATCTCACCAATTTGTAGAAATATTAATGTTTTCTATGTGAGAATTTTTTTAAATTCATTATCAAGTCAATTAATGGTAATGGTTTAAGCAAAATATTTTCTAGCATTATAACCCACAGCTAGAAATATTTTCATTTTTATTTTATTCGATATCGGCTCGTTAATTGAACAGAAAACCACCGAGGGCAACAGTTTTGAAAAAAATAACTGGCTATTATATAAAGGAAACCGTCTGCGTCCGTTACCTGGAAAGTACGCTCCCGGAAATAATGAACGGAGGGTAGGAAAAAAAAACCAAATTCCGAAAAGAAGACCACCATTAAAAAGAAATATAGTCAGGCAGATTAAATTTTATTAGAACATAAATAGCTCTGTGATAAAAATTAGTATAAGTTATTTGTTTCTGGAAAATTTGCCATTTGTTAAGAAAAAAGTAGTTGGAATTATATAATAATAAAACACTGAAAACTTTGTTTTCAAAACTTTCACAAAATTTATTATAATATTTTATCACTACAGCTATTTCGGCAGAGTGCCTTTCTCAAGTGATCTATTTTTGGTATGTGTTTACACTTTATAGTCTTTAATTGAATACGTTAAGAAGGGCAGAACTGTTTGTCTCAAGTTGGACATTCAGAATTATGTCTTTTAATTTGTTAATTTCTATAGATTCCAATAAAGTTAGCTTAAGCAGTAAATAGCAGTAAACAATGGGTACAACGAATTAACAATTAATAAAATTTAAAATGAAAAGGCAAAATAACAACAAAAATAGTCAAACACATAAAAAAAAAAGGAATAACACCACCTTTTAGAACAAACAACAACTTAGCCAAATATATTAAAAACAACAAGAGTCAAAAAAAAGCACTTACAGAGTGGTGTATACAAAATTAAATGTGGCGACTGCCCAAAAACTTACATCGGTCAAACTGGTACAAACTTTAACAAACGTATAGCGCAACATAAAAGAGCTTTCAATAATAGGGAAACATATTCTACATACGCACTTCACCTTCTAGATCGGAATCATTCTTTAAATGACGAATTTCAAATTCTTCACATCCAAAATAAAGGCCTTAAGTTACCTTTATTAAAATCTATGGAGATTAACAAACTAAAAAAAAAACACAGACATAATTCTGAATGACTAACTTGAGACAAACAGTTCTCCTCTCCTCAACCTATTTCGTTAAAGACTTTAAATTGTAAACACATCCAAAAATAAATCACTTGAGAAAGGCACTCTGCCAAAACAGCTGTAGTGATAAAATATTATATTAAATTTTGTGAAAAGTGTTATATTGTTATATAAAATGAATTTTCATCGAGTAACGGTCGAATCCATCACGTAGTTTTAATTATTTTTAAAGTTCGAAAGCTGTTTATCAAACGTATTTCAGTTTTGTATAAAAAACTTTTTATTGACCTAAAGCGAACAGGACATTTTTAAGCATTTTTTCATCTTTGGTGTACTTATTACTTGATGTTTGATATGATTCATAATGAGAGAGACGATGAGACAGAATTGAAATATCAAGTACAAAAAGCTGAGATAAAATCGAAAATTTATAGAACCAGTATAAGGCCAATAATGACCTATGCATTAGAAATCTGACACAAAAATGTCGCAGACAAATATAGTGAGACATATTACAGAAAATACTCTACGAGGCCGAAAGAAGCGTGACCACATATGTAGATAATGTACAATACAAGGTATAAACGAGAGAATAATAAATATAAATATAATGGGATAATCACATAAGTAGAATGGAGGAGACTAAAGTTAACAAAATAGTAGGAGATAAAACAGCAAGAGGTAGAATTATAGGCCGATGGCATAAATGGTGGAGGTTTTAATCCGACGAAGAGTAAGCAAAATTTCTTATAGTGAGAAATATATATATATATATATATATATATATATATATATATATATATATATATATATATATATATATATATATATATATATATATATATATATATGTAAGTAAAATTCTGTATTTCATTTCAATTCTCAAATTCCAACATTGTTCGACAGGTGTTTCCAGTTATTCAATTCCCCATCAGGAACGCTTGTGGAAGTTCAAACAAATGAAATGCAGTCTAGTATTTGGTCATTATAATTAAAATAACAGCCTGGTACACTAGCAGCGGCATCCATATGAAGTAACAAAAATTCGGGAGACCTCTCTTTAATAGCAAATTAGGTGAACCGCAAATTCAAAGCCTCTTACTAGAGGCTGTTGAACGACGCTAGGAATAACCTTTTACTTCGACATGCATCTACGATTCACCCTTGAAAAACACTATCTTAGCGCATCTGTTTTGATAACGAAGGACTAAACAATCTAAACAATTTAATAAATCGTTTTATGTTAGCCCAGAGGACATTTACCCTAATAAGCTTATCAATTCTTTTTGTAAATGATTTAAAAATACTTTATTACAAATAAACTATTCTCTTTATTTATTAAAAAGTGAATACGACATTAATCACGACATCGTAAAATTAATGATAGAAGGATGCTCTGATCGCTATTAGTTATTGATACTGTCACTAAATATTCTGATTGTTGTAAAATTTAAAAAATAAAAATTCCCCGCCATAACAACTTTACAAGTCTTCAAATGAGAGATATGCTCTGTGTTTATATACAAGAGAATTATTCCTATCTTGCTGCTGCAGGGAGATATCGAGAAATATATCCGAACATATTTCATCCCAATCGCCAAACTCTCATTATATTTTTAGTCGATTAGAAGATACTGGACAATTTAAGCCTAAAAGTGATATGGGACGACCTAAAATTTTAACAGTTAATCAGGAGGATGACATTTTAGTGCGAGTTTCTAATAATGCTAAATTAAGCAATCGGCGTTTATCAGCAATGACTGGAGTAAGCCACTGTTCAGTTTTTCAAGTACTGAAAAAAGAAAATCTACGACCTTACCACTTTACAACTATAAAAAACGTAGTACTTAAAGGTTAAAATCGTAATTTTATTTAAAATTTTTTTTTTAGTAACAAGGCTACTACAATAGCCAAAGGTAGGGATATTGAAAATCGTAAGTTATTTTAAGAATCATATTTTCAACATGAATTTAAGAGTATTGTAGGTATGTTGCGGTATTTTTGGAGATAATTTGTTGGGTTCATATAAATTACCAGCAAAATTTGAATGGTAACTCGTATTTAGATTTCTACAAACTACATGTTTCGATGATCTAGAAGAATTGCCACTTAATCAAAGAAGAGATATGTGATTATTGCAGGATAAAGATTCGCTTTATTGTCCTTTATTAGTACGGATCTATCTAGATCAGCAATTTCCTCATCGTTGGATTGACAGAGATAAAGAAGTTTCATAGCTGCCTAAAACACCCGAATGCAATACCTTAGATTTTTTTGTTTCTTAGGGCATATGAAATCACTGACATACTTACAAGAATTAAATAATCGTCCAGCAATACGGCGGCGTTCAGCTTTCAGCCAAACATATTTTTTAAAGTTAGAACATCGTTAAACGAAAGAATTGATAAGCTTATTGAAATAAATGTACGTCAAATTGAACATTTGTTGTAAAAGGTTTAGTTAAAATGTGTCTTTTGATATTCTCTTGTTATTAAAATAGTTCTCTTAATGTTTATTTAACATAATTTAGTGGTAGGAACAGTACTTATACTTTCTGCCAAGTATGACAAGGACATGTTAAATAGTTTTAAAGCACTGGGTTTTAAACTTTTAAACAAAATACCCTGTAACTCAGTAAGGAGCCACATTTTATTTAAGTGATTTGGTTTAAATTTCAACATTTTAAGCCCAGGAATTTACAGTTTAAGTATTTCCTATTTATAAATGAAACACCACTGTGGATAACGATGCAAAAACTTGGCTTTCCAAAAAACTAATAAATTTGGTACAGATGTACATGGAAGGGTTACGATATAAGGTGAGAGTTGGACAACAATACTCAGACACATTTGAAATAAACAATGGATGCACTTTTACCACAACTCTTCAACTTATGTCTAGACCACATAATCAAAAATGCAAAAACCGACTACAGAATTCCATCAAGAAGAACTAAACTTACTGTTAACATCTGAAGACTATATCGATCTAATAGGAAACAGCAGATTATGGATGAAACAAGCAGAGAAGATGGGGCTCCTAATCAACGAAAACAAAACTAAATATATTCATAGAACTCGCAATATTCGCGTCAGAGAATTTAAACAGCTTGGAAAAACAATAAGTCAAAACAGTAAGAGATCACAAGAAAAAACAATGCAATACAAGTCGGCAACAGATGTCTTTATGCTCTTAAAAACCTTATAAAATCGAAACAAATAATAGGACATAGGACAAAATAGTTATGCAACCCGTAGCGAAATGTAGAAAACACCAAAGGCAAACGGAAGAGCGACTACGTGCTTGGAAAAGAAAAATTCTTAGAAAGATCCTTATATATAGGATAAGCATTAAAACAGAGCTTAAACAACTTTATTCAGACGCTAACATAATAAAAGAAATAAAGTCTAGAAGACTAAAGTGTGCAGGATACCTCAGAAGACATTCTGAAAAAAGAATAGTAAAGCTGTTATGGAAAGAAACCCCAACTGAAAGAAGAGATAATATAGCAGGAGACCTTAAAGGTATGGGAGTGGAGAATTGGATGGAGAATACTAAAGGCAGAGAGAAATGGACGCATGTTATCAAGCCAGCTAAAACCCACGAAGAGTTGTAACGCCAAGGAGTAAGTAAGTAAAATGTATTACAGAACAATGCAACAACCTCTCAACAAATAAAAGAAAACTTTTTAGCTCTCTTGAAATAACAAGTACCAATAGTAGTTCTCCTCAAGCATAAAAACCTGAAAAGAAAAGCTAATCCTGAGTGTATTTCACAAAATTCTAGTAATGAACTATGAGAATTAAATAGTCCATATTCAAAATGAAATTCTATAAATAACATAACAGGATTAATTAAAAAACTAAAACTAGCAACAGAAGATAAAACTGTGAGTGATACTTTCTCCCAAACTAAAAAATTCAATAGATAAATCACCAATGAAACCCAAATGGGTATTTTGCTCATCTCGGATCACCTGTTTTTATTTTTTAAATTTTTTTTATCTCTAAAATTTTTTCGAACTTTCATTCGTCACGTATTTTTATGACGTATTACAAAACTATTTCAAATTATAATACTTTTGCTTCTTAATAACGATTTGAGAGATGTTCTATTTCATGTTTTGAGTTACAATCCTCCTGGCTATTGTTTAAGAACGTCTAGTGCAGGTGCGTGTTCCGTTGACAATCCAGTTGGCAGCAGGACTAAGAATTTCTTCCACGGGTCCATAACATAGATTTATTAGGTGCGACAAGATGAGAATTAGGTTGTTAATGCAGTTGTGTCCATCCCTCTCTCACTCGGCGCTACTCTTCTCCTTTCTCCGTCGCTGCCGTTTTTATTATCACCGAATTAGAATGCATCGCGGATGCTGCTACCTATAACTCAGGTAATGCGAGGTACCTATCGAATGCGGTTTGTTTATTTTAGTTTATTATTTTTAATTTTGTTAGATTATGTTTCCTCCATAGTTGTTTAATGTCTCTAGAATGAGTATGGCGTTTTCAATGCCGTGTTTTCTAAAATAAAGGATGTTTTTGAAAAATACCTCAAACGAAAATTAACACCACCGACGGCCATAAGTTTCAATCCAGAAGACGAATATAATGTAATATGTTGTGTTAATACATAGTATGGTTCATATTACCGTTTTTCAAAGTATTTTATTGTTTGAAATAAAAAAGGATTAATGTCCACGATTACTTTTAAAATAAGAAATATCATACCAATAAAAATGCGAACATAATGACGTGGTTTTTAATTAATTAGAAATTCAATTTTGAGCTTTCTTACGAGAATTTCCAGAATTTCCACCTTCAACTTTTTACAAGAAAATCCATTGAGTGTGTACGTGTCGTTTCAGTTATATCCTATTTACAAGAATGCTCATTTGTAGAACCGCACCGACTGAATAATAATCACCGACGACTTTCCAATTGCTTTCTTTGGAGCGTTATGCTCCCCCGTTCCTATGCCTTCCATTTCGATCCCCAACGCAAGCCCATAATTCTACATCGAAGCTAAATTACCCCATTCCCATTCTAAATACATTTTCGTTTCCTTTTTACCTGTTTACGTGTTTTACAGATTTACAATTTGACTCCCCAAACGTGAAAATACTGCTTAGTTATATATTTAAATTTGTTTAGGACCACGATTTATAACAAATTTGTTTATTACATTAAAAAGCATTTAAAGTGAACCTTAATTATGATATATTTTTGATGTGAAGCATCTATTGGCTCGCCTTGCTGTTACCACAGACTAGAATGCCGTGAAGTTAACGATTTGGGATTTAATACCGCCGCCTCTTCATTGTTATCACTACTCCGCTTCCTCGTCATGTAACTGTTCTAATATTTTTATTGAAATGAAATCAAAGATGAGAAAAAATTGAGCAAAACTTTAAAAACGAAACTATAAAAACAATCTAACCCGTGCTGTATTGACCTATACAAAACAAAACAAGGCACCAAAGAAGAACTATGCAAATAACTTTAACGACGAATATAAACTCAGAACTCAAACCTTCTTTTTCTTCCTTTTCTCCTTCATTCTTATATAAAGACTTTAAAGCCTGTTTCTTTTTCAATATTAGCCTCCCAAATTGTTTAAATTATCGCACCATTTTTTTCTTGGTCTGCCAATACTTCTTCGTCCATTTGGTGACTTATCCCGTGCTATTTGTACTATCCTTTCCGCTGCCATTCTACTAATGTGTTCGTTCCACGCCTGTTTCCGTTTTATCACCCATCCATTTATACTTTCTATAATGCCTTCTAGAAGGGTGATTCTAAAGAGTATCTTCTTATGTTTTCGCTTGTCTCCCTATCCAACAGACTTTGCCCTGATATCCGTCGGAGTACTTTCATCTCTGTTGTTTCTAGTAGACGTCTCTTTTTAGATGTGTCAGATTTTGTCTCCGCCGTGTATGTTAATATAGGTCTAGACGGAATATGTGTCACTCTATTTGACTCCGATTTGTACTGGTATACTGTGTTAGTTTTTCATTTATCTTTGCCTGTACTCGATTATGGGAGTAGATATTTTCCATTGTTTTGTAAAACATTAATTGGTATGTTTCTTTTATACAGTAGTTGTAAGACGTCTTCGACTTAGATGCGATCGAAAGCCTTTGTCAGGTCTATAAATCTATCTAAACAAGCATATGCTGGTTTATTGTACTCGATGGCCTTTTCTGTGATTTGTCTTAGTACAAATACGGCGTCAACGCAGGATCTTCCGGATCTGAATACTTGCTATTCATCTGATAAAGTTGTTAGTTTATTGTTAGTTTTGTTGGTTAGGACTTTTGTGGTAAGCTTAAGTGCGGTGTTTAGTAGATTTATACCTCTATAATTGTTGGGGTCTTCTTTATCTCCTTTCTTGAACATTGGTACCATTATGCTGTTTCTCCATGCATCTGGTATCTTGCAGTGCAATACTAGTTTTTGTATAAGTTTTATCATCTCTAGAGTTATACTTTCTCTTCCGTGTTTTAGAAGTTGGTTATTTCATCTAGTCCTGGTGACTTTCTATTTTTGAGTGAATTTATGGCTATCTCTACTTCCTGAAAACGGTGAAGTGTCTCGGGATTCTGAAGTATTTGATGTTTTGTACTTCGTGTAGGCCTCTCTCTTTACATTTCTCTTTTATTTCTTTTCTTAACCATGGTGTATTGTTGTTGTTTCTTTTGTTCAGTACGACTTTGCGTTTTCCTAGAGCTTCTGTTGCTGCTTCTTCAATATTGTTTTTAATTTTCTTCCAGCTTTTGTTTATATTTTCGATGTCATCTATTTGTTTTAGCTGTATCTTCTGTGCTAGCCTTCTTTGATACATTTCTTTTGTTGAGTCGTTCCACATTGATTCTACATTAAATTTTCCCTCGGTGGTTTATCTTTCTTCACTCCACTATATGCTAAAAAAATATTGGTTATAGTCTCTTTGGCCTTTACCTTTCTTCTTGGTTCCTTGGATTGCCCAAATGTCTACGTTTTTATTTATCAGTTTCTATTATCTCTTGGTCTTTGTTGTTAAAAGAAGTAACTAACCATGTTGCTAATCTGATTGTGTGCTTATTTTTTCTTCTCGTTTTCCTTTTCTTTGCGTGCTTCGTAATCTTAGGTTACATCTAGTTCCGAGCCTTTATATAGGTCCTTTGAGCCTTGTTTTCTTTTACAATGGGTAGGATGCTAACCTCCCCCATCAACCCTTCTCTTTTATCAGGGCTTGGGACCGGCTGTGGGCATAAACGCGGATTCTGAGCTACTCAATTCACCCAGTTCTCGCGCTCATAATTCCCAGGCAGAAAACTCAAACCTAAAATAATTAAATCGTAAATAAGGAGGTCTCGTAAGGAAATGAAAAATAATAGAGTGTCCAGAAAAGTATGAGTTAAAGGAAAGATTCTTAAGAATAATGAAAAGCTTTCCATATTCTTCCCAATCAAACTGTACATAATTATGTGTAAAGTGATAGGCAAGGCAGAGCTAAAAAATTAGAAAAACAGAATTAGATAAAAAACATACCGATAACTCTTCCTGAAGTCTAATATAAATTAATTACTTAATTAAATATTAACGAGTAGTTTAATAATAGAATTCAACAGAGATTAATTTAAAGTAGAAGCCAAGAACAAAAAAAGGTTTATTACAAGTTACCATTTATTAACAATGAAAATTCTATTTAAAAAAACTAACGGATATCATCTTTTATAGCACCTATCGACAAGAAAGCTTTTCATAGCATAAACCATTGTCTGTACTATTAAAGCTCAATAAATAAAGCCATAATACACTATACTCAATTTGGAAATGCATGATACAACGATTTAAGGCAAAATATTGCAATGGTCTTTTTTCTTTATCGTACTGATTTCCTAGATATCTCAGAGGCTAGTTTTGCATTTAAAATTAATAGCTTACCGTTATCGTTACCCAGGGAGCACCACCAAAAGGCGAACTGGCATAGCTGCCTGTGACACTTTGTGGAGAGAGGGCCTTACTTATTAGTTGATCTAAATCATATTCTGCCTCCAAACTTGTCAGCTAATAAACAATCTACTAATTAACAGAATGTTTCTGGTATATATATAATATATATATATATATATATATATATATATATATATTTATATATGAATGATGGTAACGTTAGAAAACTAAACAACAGCTTACCTCAAGGTTCAGTGCTAGCTCCATTATTATTTAACCTTTATACGGCAGACGTACCTGCAACAAAATCGAGAAAATTCGCTTATGCTGACGACCTGGCCATTAGCTTCTAAACTCTGAGATAGCGCGTACTGAGCTCTAACCAAAGATCTAACTACACTAAGTACCTACTTTATAGATGGCGGCCCTAACAGAAGCAAAACTGAAACCTGTCTCTTCACCTGTCAAGTGGACTTGCGGAGCACTCTAAATGGCATTGCTATCAAAAATAACAACAACTCCAAATATCTAGGCACCATTCTTGATAAAAAACTAACATCAAAAGTCATCTTACAAACGCAGCCGGTAAACTGAGAACAAGATACATTAAAAAAAACTGGTGGAACAATTTAGAATACTTCTGCGGATACATTTCGGACCTGTAATAGCTTTGGTTTTTTCAATGGCAGAATATATGCACCAGTATGACTAAATAGAGCACATACCAACAAAATCGATGTCCAACCATAATAATGGACCCTAAAATCAACCTCAGTTAATGGCTCCCTACTTCGAGGAATATTTCTACACCAGATCTACGCAGTACAGCAGCATAAGTAGAAAATTGTATCCAACGTACAATTACCAAGATGGATATTCATCAATATATACCACACATTACAAAAGAGCACCAGTTACTGAGATCTAGAAATCCTCCAATTAGAACTGCCCGAAAATGGTGATTCTTATGATATATATTGGCAATGGTTAAGAAGATGGATGCCACAATAGAATCAGACTATATCCAGATATCCACGTCAACTAAGGCTTCACCGGATCAAATCTGCTCTGGTTCACCTGGGTTTTAAGATTAATTGCAAGCCTCAGTGGCGAAAAAAATGGTTTACTTCTAACAATATTCCAAGGAAATATGTAGCTCTCTTCGGATTAAATAATTTCCAGAATCTTTCTTTCTCGGTTATGACATGTCTTATGGATTTTTTGTCAATCGTCAGAAACTTTAATATTGAATCATTTAGTAGTAAGTAAATAGCTTTAAGTTTAAATATGCTATTGGTTCTCGCAACAAAAAATATAGCCCATAGCGTTTATTTTCGCTTTTCTACAAATAAATCTTTGTCCTATAACATTTTTGACTACTATTATATATTTTTGTTGATCTACTTGTTCTTTTTAAAGCGAAGCCTCTATACTGGCGTTGTATTACTTTTTCTTCTTTTGCTTCTTCCTACTTTATAAATAGGCAAAATGCCTGTTTTACTTCGGTTTTAGCCTCAATTGACGTTTTCTGACCATCTTTTCCTCGGTCGTCCAATGATCTTCTTCCATTTGGGGATTTGTCTCTTACTATTCGTACTATTCTATTTTCTGTTATTCTTTTGATGTGTTGATTCCATTCCACTTTTCTTCTTTTGTCCACGAGTTATTCCTCTATACCACATCTCGCCCGTATTTCCTCACTCTTAGTCTGTCTCTTAGAGTTTGGTTTGTTATTTTTCGTAAGACATTAATTTCTGTTGTTTCCAGTAGTCTTTGTGTTTTCGCCGTATCTGCTCTTATTTCCGCTGTGTACGTCATTATCGGTCTTATTGTTGATTTATGTATCCTGGTTTTCGTTTCCGTTGTGAGGTATTGTTTCTCCAGATTGTGTTGTTGAGACATCCTGCTACTCTGTTTGCCATGTTCACTTGTTTTGTACTTCTTCGTCCACTTTTTCGTAGCTTGACAGTTTTATTCCGAAGTATTCAGTTTCCATCACTTGTCCTATTATTTTGTTATTTACGACTAGTTTACATCTTCTCGGTTCCGCTGATATCAGTATCGCTTTAGTTTTCTCTGTTGAATCCCCATGTTATATATGATCGCCGTATCTTCGATTTCTTTAATTAATCTTTGTAGGTCATTTACATTTTCGGCTGTTATTATGGCGTTATTTCCTTTTCTCCCATTCTCTATCCTCTTCTTTTTTAATTTCTTATGATTTCATCCATTATCAGATTAAATATTAATTGGCTCAGCGAATCTCCTTGTCTAATGCCAGTTTCATATTTATTGACATTTTTATTGACGAAATGCCCCTGAAGATGATCTAGGGATCGAAAGTACTTGGGCAAGATTAATTAAACTGTGCTCGATATATGCCTTTTATTTGATCAAAGTTCAATTATTCGAGCATTCAACCTTATATTTATCTAGTTTCATATTTGATAGGTTGTATTTATTACTTTTTCTGTACAATAAAATGCTGTACTGAGCGTCACGGAAATAGCTCCACGAAACGAATAGGCGTTCGTGGTTTGTAGTCACAGTGAACAGTTTGAAGAGTCCATTTTCGCGACGGTGAGAATCCATTGTACACCATGTAAACTTATTCAATTTTATTAAAATTTTAAAAATTTTACTTTCGTTTATAGGACTATATTTATGTTTAGATAAAATGTTTACAAGGCCGCTGTTCTAATGACATAATTTTAGTTTATATTTTTTTAGATTTAGTAACGTAAACTTTCTTTTTAAAAATCTTGCTCAGCGGAATATCTTACATATACTAAATTTTTTGGGATTGTGCAAACCGTATCTTTGTTTTACTTAAGGTTTTAAACCACCTTTATTATTATTTATTATTTTTTGCATAATTATCTACATATGTTCCCTCTCGATGGTATAAAACACACTTTACAAATTTGTTGTACAAATAAGGATTTTCTTTGACTAATGTTCGTTCTCAGATGCTTTGTCACAAAATCCTGTATTTTGTTATTTTAAGAAAATTCAAACGATATCCACTTTTTATGCTTATGTCTATGTGTAATAATTTAAAAGTTAATTTTTTACTGTAGTTAATTTTGACTATAATGTGTAACACATTATATTCAAAAAACATATCGGCCAAAATTTATGTCAAACATATCTGGAACGCCCTGTATAATGCAAGATATTTTAAAATCTGCAGAACATTTAGAAAAAAGATGGTCACTAATAATCAGATAAAAATAAAAAGAGGAGCAAATAGAAGCGAATGGTCGAATCGCAGAAGAAAAGAGATGAACTATTTCAATAACTAAAATATTTTTGGAAATGTTTACTTTGTAAATATTACAATGATTAAATGTAAACAGGAAACAGTTATTTGAATAATCCTTTTTATTTGCACACCACTGCAACCTTACAGACAGTAAAATCGTTTTCTCAGTACTCAGATACACAAACACTCGTAGCGAGCCGAGAGAGGCCACTAGAATTGAAGTTGTAACAAACGAAGGGTATGGATCCTCAACTCCGGCAAGCAACGGCTCTAGCTTGTCTAATAAACTCAGGAAAAGGGCTAATCTATTATTTGCCCCGGCTTTTGGGAAGGCGGCGAGCGGCTTACGGCGAAACCTTACAATTTCTGAGTCCCGTTTCTCTGAGTGACAAGTTAATTTTACTACGTTTGTGTGGGATTGCGGCAGACGGAGAAGGGATCCTACTACGTTGAAACTTTTTAGATTTACGCTGTATAGGGTCGCTACTATGCGATAAGGTAAAGTTTCGGGGTAATTTAATATTGTTACTATCATGAGGAGGTAATACTCTGAGATAGCGCG
>NW_027312548.1:0-28401 GCF_040954645.1 Diabrotica undecimpunctata | reverse complement strand
CGCGCTATCTCAGAGTCCACGCATACTGATGCGCGGGAATACAGATATTAGGATACAGTTATAAAATTTTATTGCAAGTTATCTGGTTTCATTTCTTGATTTTTCTAGTCGACTGAAATCTGGTACAAGAGCATCACAATTTCTAGTTTGATTGGTGTGTTGTATTTTTTAATAGACTGCCTAAAATCCTCCCGACCCTGTCCACCCTGTCCAGTGATTATACGAATAAATTTTTTCTGCTGACCAAACATCTTACATGTCAACAGGGTCCCCAGGAAAGGATTGCATTTGAAAGGAGAGATTTGAAAATGTTTTAGTATGAGCTATTCCCAAGTGAGTCCCTGATCGAGATAGCCACCAATCCTGCGAGTAATATTTTTAAATGCGATGTGCAATGATATTATGTCTTAGAGTAAAGTTCACTATTTGTGATTTTGAGTTATCGAGAGAAAGACGATTTGCTAAAAACCACTGAAACAAATTGCTCTTTGTGGTCTTAAAATCCGTATCATTGATATGGGAAGGGTGATAACTTTGACAGTATGTAGTATCATCAGCAATTAGATCCATGTACACACCCAATCTATATTATTATATGGAGCTCAAAGATCTAAAATCATAAGATTAAAGCTTTTGAAATGGCCGCTTGTCTTATTGATGATTTCTTGGGCTAAAAGTCAAACAATTGAGCAAGTATTGACGGTATGCTCTGTTTTAGCTGACAATGCAGAGTACAATAAAGTGAAAGATATCGAGAGTAAGATGAAACATTTTATGGTTAAAAAACCTTTTTGATTGGTTTGGCAGCACCTCCATTGAGTTTTCAGGGGGAAGAACAAAAGTTAAAAATAGTTATAATGATTGCTAAACTGCACCTGGAGATGGCACCACAAAAGAAGAGGTGGTAGAATGTATCAAAAGGTATTACAATTGATGTAAAAAAACACAAACAACCATTCACTGTACACAGTGATATGATAAAAAGTTGGTAATACAGTTTTAAACCCACACATCCATCTAGAAAATATTTAATAGATTGTGGGTATAAGGCTTTCCTCAATAAGTTCAAGCTTGGTTGTTGGTAACTTGCTTTACCTCATTGTTTTACAAGATATAACTCTGTTTTCGTTCAAGCAGATTAAAAAATAAAAAAATATTTACATTACAGTTTTTAAACGCTTATCACTAATTCTTTTGTCCACTTCCATGATAAACCCAAACTTAACTTTCACAAATTTTCTATAGGAAAAAATATTACCATTGTAAGTTTATGTACGCCGGTCCTGAAATAAATGTTGAATGAAGGTATTTGCTGGGGGCCACTATATCTTTACTAACTGTACCTGTATTTGTTTACTTTGCCCTAAAGATTTGTCATATTGATACCGAGCCGGTTACCGGTTTAAGGTAGCTGAAAACATTTTTTCGTGAATGTAGGTAAATGTAGGTATTACAGAAGATATTACAAAAATGTAAATGTATGAAAACATTTTTAGTTTTTTTTTATCATGGAATTAAAAATAAACCAAATGAATGAAACTGCGTTAAAATTTCTTCTTCGGATGATGTATGGTGTGGTTTTCCGGAGAGAGATCCTCGACATCTACATTTTTGACTGGCGTGGTAAGGTGGCCGAGGAACCGTACACGGTAGCTAACGGTCTTCTTCTTGATTATTAGTTTAACGTTGATAAGTGCGGCGTAGGTTAATGGGGTTAGGTTGAGGTGCTTCCTCTGGGACTTATGAACGTTTACTGATGAGAATTTTTCTATATTTGTAGCTTCAAATGTACAATCGCCACCAAATTATTGTAGAATTTATTATCTGTAAATAGTAAACTACAGTAGGGATTCTTCAGCACTCCACATAAGACAGACTGGGAGGGGAAGTCCTCAATTCCGACACGGCGCGTCCCATATGGCTGATAGGGGACGTGCTGTATATTATACAGGATCGGTGCGAATAAGGTTCGCCAAATACGTACCCGCGGATCAACTGAGGACATGGTATAGTGTATAGTAGTATATATAGTGTATATAGTGTGTAGTATAGTATATATATAATGACTTCTTAATAGGCTTGGAATCAGATACTTGTAGGCGACAATCAGATATTGGTTTACCCAGTTATAATCCTGCGGTGTGTAAGGCAAGGAGAAACCAATACATTAAATATTCTCAAGATTTTATGACTATGGCAAGTTATGGAAAACAAAAGGCCCCTAGTCCGTGGCAGACCTTAAATTGTCAAGGTGTGCTAAGAATTTCCACGTAAAATGATAGGAACCACCCGAAAGTGGAAAAAAAATAACATATTGACAATTGGAACCTAGAATGCAAAATCTCTCTTTATGCCAGGAAAATTTCATAACATCGTGAAAAAAATGAAAAGCCAGTGAAGTTAGGTGGCCGGGATCTGGACAGACAAACATCGATAACCAAGTGATATACTATGCTGGTAATGACAATCGTCATCATTATAACGGAGTGGCATTTATAGTTGATGAGAAAAGCAGTAAATGTGTAAAGATCTTTCTACCTATATCTGATAGAGTAGCTATGCTACAAATTATAACTACAAACTACCAAAAAGGAGATTATATACATGGAAAGCACCTGGAGATAATCAAAACCACATAATAAGAAACTAGATTGATTATATATTAACTGACAAGCGTTAGAGAAATGGAATCAGTTAAAACATATCCCGGGACAAACATCGGTTTCGACCACAATCCTACTATCGGTAAAATCTCTATTAAACTGAAGAAAATCAAACGCAGAGAGAAGATAAAACCTAGTCTCAAAAAACTTAAAGATCCAGCAGTACAGGCAGTGATAGAGAAAATACTCAATGATACACTCAAAGAAAAATTCAGTAAAGCACTTGCGGTAGCAGAAGAATCAGTAGAAAGTATTTGGCACACCTTCAAAACAAAAATCACAACTATACAAACAGAACAACTACAAGAGAACACAAGAAAAACAAAGAATACATGGATGACAGAAGATATTCTAGAACTGATGGACGTAAGAAGATCTTACAAAAACCACAATGAAGTAAAATATAAAGAAACCTAGAGAACCATCCGAAACAAAATCAGGAAAGCCAAAGAAGAATGGATGAGCAACAGATGTGAGCAACAAAGAATACATGGATGACAGAAGACATTCTAGAACTGATAGATAGATAATTGTTTATAAGTTGAAAATCACAGTTCTTTTCTTCTTTTTAAAGTTCCATCTTCTATCGGAGGTTGGATATCATAACGGCTATGGTCACTTTGTTGGCTGCTGCTCTGAAAAGTTGTAGTGAACTACAGTTAAACCATTCTCTAAGGTTCCTCAGCCAGGAGATGCGTCTTCTTCCTATGCTTCTTTTTCCTTGGATCCTTCCTTGCATAATAATTCTCACAAGCTCATATTTTTCTCCTCTGGTTATATGACCCAAATACTCTAGTTTTCTTCTTTTTATGCTGTTCATAATTTCTAACTCCTTATTTAGACGTCGTAATACCTCAGCATTGGTAATCCTTTGAACCCACTGAATTTTTAATATTCTTCTATAACACCACATTTCGAACGCTTCTATTTTCCTTATGTGCTGTTTCTTCAATGTCCAAGCTTCCATTCCGTATAGTAAGATAGAATATATGTAACATCTTAGAGCCCTCAATCTGAGATGCAACTGAAGGTCTCTGTTGGTAAGCATTGTCTTCATTTTCACAAATGCTTGCCTTGCAGTTTCAATTCGGACTTTGATTTCTCTGCTTTGGTCATTTTTGTCATCAACCCAGGTTCCCAGATATTTGTATGTCTCTACTTTTTCTATTTGGGTTGGCTCTATCATTAATCTTTCATTTCCATGTTGCGTTTTTGAGACAATCATAAATTTAGTTTTTCTCTTATTAATTTTTAGTCCGTATCTAATGCAATAATCGTTAATTCTATTTACCAATTCTTGTAGCGATTCCAGGGTGTCTGCCATTATAACGGTGTCATCAGCGAATCTTATGTTATTTACTATTCTTAAGTTTACAGAGATTCCATCACCCAGATCCGCTATCGCTTCCTGGAATATGGCTTCACTGTACACGTTAAGCAGTAATGGTAACAGAATACAGCCCTGTCTTACTCCTCTCTTTATATCTGTATTTTCGGACTTTTGTTCTTCCATCCTTATATTGGCCTTTTGATTCCAATACAGATTGATAATGATTCGTAAGTCTCGTCTGTCTATATCTTTGTTTCTCAGTACTTCTATTAGTTTTTCATGTCAGACAGTTCTTTTGCAAACCTATTTTACAATTACAAATTTATTTAACATAAATTTTTTAAACATTAAATTATTTAATTTGTGCTTTCAGAAATGATGTAGACCCAATAGTTTACGCATAATAAAGTTGTAGATAAAAGCTTTTTGGAATCAACAATTTTAATTTTGCAATAACTATTAAGCGAAACTTCTTGACCATCTGAATATAGAAATGTAGCCATAAGCTCCCTTACTATTAAGAATCAGCAGATTCCGATATCCGACGTTATAAATAGGAAGAAATCAATATTTTTATTATTATTGTAATTATTATGTTTCAATAGTCAACTTTAAATCATTAAATGTAGTAGTTTGTAGAATTTCTCAAAAATTGTAACTTATTTTCGAAATAAAGATTTTTTTTTGGGAATATCGACGTTGAAGAAACATTTCTGGCGCTGCGAACCACAGGATATTTCATACAGAAACATAGTCGTTTCCTGGTCTACATTAGTTTAATGAAATCCTGAAGAACCTGGTAAAAGAGAAAAATGTATTGGAAATCAAACACGATCATCCTTGCGTAAGTTTTTCCTTTCTTTACCATTGTTTATGAGCATTTATTATTTTAATTGAATTCTTAAACATTTACATTGAATTTATTATTTATTGTTTATTGAATTTATATTATTTATAACATTTTACTTCAACGAATTTTTATATATACTTGCATTTATATTTTTGCATATATTTTATGAGTACATTGAATGATATTTCCCAAAATAGTATCGAAAATTTAAGTTTGCTATTCGACAATTTAAATTTAAAAATAAAAAGAAATCTACAAACCTCTAAATCTAAGCCTGCATCTAAATTACGTTCCAAAATGCCGATGACCAATAGCGATATTGCTAGCCTTTGCTCAACTCTGCCCGAATTCTCTTCTGGAGACAACCTCTCCACCTTTATCAAAGCAGTAGATAATTTAATAGTTTTCTTAGGCACCCAAGATTTAAATCCGTCCCAAGAATTTATCTTAAATTCCCATATCGTATCTCGAATTAAAGGAGAACCTAGAAATTTCTTAAACTATTCTAATAAAACCAATTGGACAGAAATTCGTCCAGCATTATTAACTAAATACGGAGACAGACGTTCCGAAGACATATTAGTAACACAACTATCCACTACCGTCCAAAAACATAGTGAATCCTACGACAATTATCATCAGAGAATAACTACAAATCTGAACGACTTACTCCAACACATCACCCTAAACGATAATCCCGCGACAGTAACATTTAAAACTCCATATTTCAAAAACATTGCCCTCAAAACTTTCTGTACCGGAATCAACGAGCCTTATTGCGAATACTTATCGCATTTTGAATTAAATTCCCTAGAAGAAGCCCTTCAAAAGTGTATTGCCTACGATAACCACAAAAATCAACAACAATACATGAACTTCCTTAAGAGCCAACAAAACAAAAAGGCCCCACTCAAAAATAAACCCTATCAATCTTCGAATAATCAAAGATCCACAAACTTTCAACCCACATACTCAAACTTCCAACCCACGCATTCGAATTATGTGAGACCTTCAACTCACAACACAGAGCCCAATTTTAACTTTACTCCACAACAGAACTATAATTTTCCTCAGAGACAAAATTTCAGTTCTCACGAACAAAATCAATCCTTCCAACGAAACAATGTTCCGAAAAACAACCAACAAAGACTAAATAAATATAAAGCTCCTCGACCCCAACCAAATTTTGCTACTCCAATGAGCGGTGTTCAAACTACCACAACCAGAAACCATCAGCCCATGACAATTACAACTAACAGAAGCCACAATTTTCACATAGACTCAAATGATACCCAATATTTCGAAAACGATTTCGAAAATTACGAATCCGAACAAGAGCCCGATTTGCATGATGAAAATCATCAGGATTTTCAAGCCATCCCGTTAGACGATCATCCACCCCCTGTATAAACCTACATGATATCGAAAGTTCCCCTGGGTTACCCTGTTTCGTTACACCCAAAACACATCTACGCGTTTTAATCGATACCGGCGGTTCCCATTCAATTTTAAATCCGCGAGCTCTCAAACTATTTGATAAAAATCATATTTATCGAAAACCCTTTTCGCTAACGTCAATGAAAATTACTTCCAAGCACGACTTAAATATTAAGACGCCACTATTCCTAGAATATGGAATTCCACAAACATTCGACGTAAAAATTGCCGACTTTAGTCAATTCTTTGACCTCCTCCTTGGAACTTACGATCTGAAAAGATTCCACGCCACAATTAGCTACGCAACTCATACTTTAACCTTTGAGAATCCTCACGTTAGCATTCCATTTGAAACTTTATACCAAAAAATTCCAGTAAGCGTTCATAATGGCGAAGTTTTATTGCGTGAAAGACACTTTCAAGGTATCAAAATTCCCAATTCTATTCACGTTGCAAAAAACGGCTTTCTAGACACTTTCGACTTACCTATGCCTATGAAATTTAATAAGAGAATTGAAGTTGAGAACTTTTGTAATTATAATATAGCAAAAATTCCAACGACGCATTTTAACGAAAACAAAATCCGTACTTCGCATTTAAATAACGAAGAAAAATATAAAATTATAAGTCTTTGCAAAAAATTTAAAGACGTATTCTACGACGAAAATAAAAATTTAACTTTCACGTCAGCTGTTAGACACGAAATTAAAACTAAGGATGAAAATCCAATTTATGTAAAGGGATTTCGGCATCCCAAAGCAATGCAGGAAGAAATAAAAAAACAAATAAATAATTTATTAGATAATAAGATAATTCGACCGTCAATTTCACCGTACTCAGCTCCAGTTTGGATAGTACCAAAAAAAGCTGATGCCTCAGGTCAGAAAAAATTTAGATTAGTAATTGATTACAGGAAGCTTAATGATCATACTGAAAGTGATCGCTACCCACTTCCTCAGATAGACGAGATACTGGATAACTTAGGAAAAGCCAGTTATTTCACAACATTAGATTTAGCTCAAGGTTACCATCAGATTGAAGTTCATCCGGATTCTATTCGGAAAACAGCCTTTTCAGTTCCGCATGGTCACTTTGAATTTTTACGTATGCCCTTTGGTTTAAAGAATAGCCCAGCAACATTCGAAAGGTTAATGGACAATATTCTTAGGCCCTTTATTCATAAGTTTTGCTTCGTCTACATGGACGATGTCATTATTTTTTCCAAGTCACTGCAAGAACACTTAGTTCATATTGCGACTATTTTTGACACTTTTAGAAAAAATAATTTAAAAATTCAGTTAGACAAATCTGAGTTTCTCACGAAAGAAGTTTCTTTCTTAGGTCACGTAGTGACAACCGAAGGAATCAAACCTAACCCAGCAAAAATCGAAGCTATACAAAAATATCCTCTACCAAAAACAGTAAAAGAAATTAAATCATTTCTTGGTTTAATCGGTTACTACCGAAGATTCATACCCAACTTTGCAAAAATAACGTCCCCATTTTCGAGATGTACTCGAAAAGGAGCAACTATCGACCCCCACAAATCCAAATTATTTAGAATGTTTTGCAAAATGCAAATAATTGTTAACTAATTCTCCAGTCTTACAATATCCAGACTTCGAAAAGCCTTTTGTACTGACTACAGACGCCTCTAATATAGCTATAGGATCAGTATTATCTCAAAATAATCACCCTATTGCCTACTATTCTCGAACTCTAAATTCCGCAGAACGAAACTACTCCACTATTGAAAAAGAACTTTTAGCCATACTAGATTCTTGTAAAACACTTCCGTATGTATTTATACAACCAAAAATTCACTGTAGAAACAGATCACAATCCTCTCGTATGGATCTACAAAATTAAAGACCCCACTTCTAGATTAGCCCGATGGAGACTTAAACTAGAAGAATATGATTTTGAAGTTAAATATAAAAAAGGCAAAGAGAATCAAGTTGCTGATGCTCTTAGCCGAGTCCAAATAAATGCCCTAAGTTCGAGTTCAGAATGTGCTGAACCCCCGAATTCAGAATGTGCTGAACCACCCGACAATTTCGACATAGACGATTTCCTTGCCGATTTTGACAACTTACAAAACAGTACTAACACACAACATACATCAGTTGAGAACCCTATCACTGGAATAGAGATTTCACCTGAACCAATTAATTTATCCTCAAACCAAATTATATTTAAACCAGAGTCAAATAATTTTGAAATTAAATACAAAAGAATTTTTAACAAACACCGTTACACTGTCACTCTGACAAATAATTGGAAAACAGAAATAGCAAATACCTTCCAAAATATCCTTAGACCAAATCAAAAATTTGCAATAACAATCCCTCACGAATTTAGACCTTTTATCTGTAACTATTTTAAAGAAAAAATAAATTCCACAGTCAAAGCAATATTTTGCAATATACTACTTCAGGACATAGAAGAAGAAAACCAACAAATAGAATGCATAAAGAAATACCACGTAGAAAATCACAACGGAATAATTGAAACCTACAAACATTTAAAACAAAAATTTTATTGGCCCTCAATGCAGACAACTATTTCTAATTTTATCAATAAATGCGAAATTTGCCTAAAAAATAAATACGAACGACGCCCCTTATAAACTTCCCCAATTAGGACCGTTGTTAGGTCAAAAACCTTTTGATATATTACATATCGATCTATTCCACTGCAATAAAAACCTGTATCTCACAATAATAGATTCTTTTTCCAAATACGGTCAATGCTATAAGCTCACCGACAAAACTTCCATTTCGATACTAAATAAATTAAGACACTACTTTTCGCACCACAATTACCCAAAAAAGATTGTATGCGACAGCGGCACCGAATTTAATTCCGCAGTCATTAAAGAATTCCTAAATATCCACAAAATCGAAATACATTTTACAACAGTAAACAATTCTTCCTCAAACTCTCCAGTAGAGCGCTTTCATTCAACTCTTATTGAAAAACTTAGGACCTTACAAGCCCAAAATCCAAATGATTCGTTAGATGACATTCTAACACACGCCATTCTTATTTACAACCAATCAATCCACAGTTCCACAGATTATTCCCCCGTTCTCAATTCTGTACGGACCCTATGCAGAAGAAATACATTTCGACTTTGATCTTCCGATATACGAAACATATAATCAAAGACATAAAGAAGAACTCCAACCCTTTATTGCAGAACTATATAATAAACAAAAACAAAAAAGACAACAACTTTTAGATAGACAAAACAAAAATGCCGAAGATATTCCGGAAATAGACCTTACAAAATCCCTATATGTTTCTAAGAAAAAACATAAGTCCAAATTACAAGCCCCTTTCTCCACTATTCATCCAGAAACGCAAGACAAAACAAAAATAATCGGTAAAACAGATAAACAAAATTTAACAAGCACTCACCTTAAATATGTAAAACGAATACGAAAACATGTAGATAAACCTACTCAAGACCCAAATTTTTCACAGGACAATCCTCGCCCTGGTCCATCCACTCAATATTCAGGAGATTCCGAATAATGGTTACTATGCTGAAGAGATAGGCAAATCAAGAGAAATCTCCCACTATCACAGACATTTTCTTCACATTCCGCTAGACAAATTATCCGACAGTATTGACGCTAGTCCGACAAGCTATTTCAAAGATCACTTCAAAAATGCACCTCTCTCGCTACTGTACTCCCAATACACCCACATACAAGAACAAACAAAAGACGATCTACACAAGATTACGCGAAAACAGAAACGCGGACTTTTTAATTTTCTAGGTACAGCCATCAAATACGTGACTGGAAATCCAGACGACTCTGACTTAGACTTGTTAAAATCACACATAATCTCTTTAGAAAATAAACAAAACGAAATCATAAAAAAATTTAATAACCAAATATCTTATGGAAACTCTTTTAACACGAGATTCGATAAACTTTTAGAAAAACTAAATTCTGATAATTCAATTCTCATATCTGCACTCAACAAATTATCAGCTGATTTTGACAGCTATATCATTCTACACAACGAGATAATAAATCTCCAAAATATAAACGAATTTCTAATGAAACTTATTAGAACCATTACTTTATCTGAACTTAATATCTCCAATATAGAATTATTCACTTTAAAGGAAATAATAGACCTTAAAGAGAACCTTCTCAAAATTTATCCCAGAAATTCAATTCCCAATAGTAATGAACACCCTTATGAACTTATAGAATCAACAAAAACGTTAGTTTGTGTAACTTCAAATACAATGCTCATAATAATTAAAATCCCTATACTCCATGAAATTCCTTATACTACCTATAAAATCTATCCCATTCCAAACAAAGATCATGTTATGATTCTGCCACCTGCAAGCTACTATACAAATAATAAATGGTTCAACACTTGTATAGGACAAGGCGATAACATAGTTTGTTCCAACTATGTACAATCCAAATGTAACATACCCAATGTAGATAATTGCACAAAAACATTAATCACAGAGAACTTTTTCCAAGAAACCAGCAAAGTCATATTGCTAGGAATAGTTCACCCAATGAGAATCCAGCAGATAGAAATTAATTCAACCAGCCTCTTGACGACAGATGTACCAATAATGATTGAAGGTATCCAATTTAATAAAAAGACGTCTCAAGACATTTCCATTCCAAAAATTGTTCCAATAAAATTAATACCAAACCATGAGATGAAAATCGAAAAATTAACAATCCCAGAGACACATGGCCAAATTCAACCAATAGATACCATAGAAGTACTACCCCCGATTATCCATAGGACTGAGCACCACTTCTGTTATAATATTTTTAACTATTTTAGCTTTCCTAATAATCTTCCTAATTAGGAAAAGAAAACGAATTTCCAAAATCCTATTTGGAGAAAAATTGCATCCTGCCCCAGATCCAGATACTAGACGAGCTGATAGCCGAAGTAACCAAAACTTCGAGGACGAAGTCCCAACCAATGGAGGGAGGAGAAATGTAGCCATAAGCTCCCTTACTATTAAGAATCAGCAGATTCCGATATCCGACGTTATAAATAGGAAGAAATCAATATTTTTATTATTATTGTAATTATTATGTTTCAATAGTCAACTTTAAATCATTAAATGTAGTAGTTTGTAGAATTTCTCAAAAATTGTAACTTATTTTCGAAATAAAGATTTTTTTTTGGGAATATCGACGTTGAAGAAACATTTCTATATATGCCCTATTGTCCCTATTCTCATAAGAAATTAAAGCTTTTTGTTTTGTGCATTTTTAGAAAAGTTACTATTCGTTCAATCTTAAATTGATTATATATTGTTTATAAGTAAAAATGACGTTTAATCAGTTGCATATTTTGATTATTACATATTGTTATCATGAAAAGATACCTGTACCAAAAAGTGTCTTGGGAAAATTGTTGCTCCCTGGTTTTATAGAGATTGCAGTAGATGTAATAACTGTAAAATTATTTAAAAATCAAAGTCTTAAAGCGTAAAAACACTGCCTCTTGACATATATTATATTTGTTTTTTCATCCTATGCTGTTTAAAATATTTAGGAAAACATAAAAAAAATTAAATAACACAGGTTTTGATTTCAAATAAAACTAAAGCGCCTCTCTATCCGTTGATAATCAAACGGCCGCAAAAACAACATATTACAAAATTGTTTTGCCTCTATTACACAATAATAAATGGCACTGGTACCTATCTAGTCTAGTAGGCTCGTAAATAACAAGTAAAAAGTTTTTCAAGTAGTCGATGAGTACACGGCGTCAGTATATAAATTATCATAATGATGGTTTCCTCGCAATGGTATTTATTAATCGGTTATATTTCACCCGACCGCTGCATATAATCATACACAATTATATTTGAATAGAGGGCTGAGTCGGTTCGAAAGGATTCGTTTCGTAGGAATTTATATCGTACCGAGAATCGAATGAATCGTTTTCGATTATCTCGAAAATAAGCGTCGAATCCTAGTTCAAACATATGGCTTTCAGCTCCAAATACAGTTGATGGATTCGACCGTTACTTGATGGAAATTCATTTTATGTAACAATAAAACACTGAAAACTTTGTTTTCAAAACTTCCACAAAATTTATTTTAAATTCTTATCACTACAGCTGTTTCGGCTGATTGTCTTTCTCAAGTGATCTGTTTTTGGCATGGGTTTACACTTTATAGTCTCTAATGAAATAGGTCGAGGAGGGGAGAACTGTTTGTCTCAAGCTGGTCATTCAGAATTATATCTGTGTTTTTTAATTTGTTGATTTCCATAGATTCTAACAAAGATAGCTTAAGGCCTTTATTTTGAATGTGGAGAATTTTACATTCGTCATTAAAAGAATGATTATGATCTAGAAGGTGAAGTGCGTATGTAGAATCTGTTTTTCTATTATTGAAAGCCCTTTTATGTTCTGCTATTCGTTTATTAAAATTTTTACCTGTTTGACCAATGTGGCGATTGCCCAAAAACTTACATTGGTCAAACAGGTAGAAATTTTAATAAACGAATAGCAGAACATAAAAGGGGTTTCAATAATAGAAAAACAGATTCTACATACGCACTTCATCTTCTAGATCATAATCATTCTTTTAATGACGAATTTAAAATTCTCCACATTCAAAATAAAGCCCTTAAGCTATCTTTGTTAGAATCTATGGAAATCAACACATTAAAAAACACAGATATAATTCTGAATGACCAGCTTGAGACAAACAGTTCTCTCCTCTTCAACCTATTTCATTAGAGACTATAAAGTGTAAACCCATGCCAAAAACAGATCACTTGAGAAAGGCAATCAGCCGAAACAGTTGTAGTGATGAGAATTTAAAATAAATTTTGTGGAAGTTTTGAAAACAAAGTTTTCAGTGTTTTATTGTTACACCAAATACAGTTGTTACCCACATTTCCTAATATTTGTAGATATCAATTCTCGTAATTACAATATTTTCAATGACTAGTTAGGTATTTGTAACAGATGCTTTATTGAAGAAGACCATATTTTGGTGCATTTTGGTGTTGTATTTATAAACCATTATTTTTATCTTTAACTATAACTATGTCGTCGGCAACGCACAAGTTTAAATACATTTTATTATATATACTAAAGAGTAGTAGAGGCAGTATTCAACCCTGTCGGACTCCTTTCTGTATTTATATGCCCTAGATACTCTGATTCTTAATTTTTAAATACTACCTGATCCAGCGAACTTCGTACCGCCTTAGATTTTAATAATGTGTGAAGTTCAATAACTAACAATTATTAGAAAATAAAAAATTTAAATCAATTTAATGATTTAATCAATAAAAATATTTGTTTTTCTTTATGAGGTGTAAATATAAAACGATGACTCTGAGATAGCGCGTGAATAATTGTTCATGTACGAAACATGAAAGATTTAAGTTAATTCCACAAACTTTCAACGATTAACCTTGCAATTTGTTTATCTCGATTGCAAAAGCCAAACGCACGAGAAATTATAGACGCTTAAAATAATATGGAAAGTTCGTAGGAATAATCGGTTTATGAGGGATCAAGACATCCCCTTCTTTATATTTGTCCTTGATGATCGTTGCATCAATAAAATTTATCATTAGACTTTTCACAGTCAGTCTCATTCCATTGCCCAGTCGAAGTTTTACTGTTATGCAGCATATTGAAAACTGATCCTACTTTTAATAGGAAATTGTGAGGTGGTATTCCAGGCAATTCCAATACATGTAATAACTCAATAGGATTGTTGAGAACTTAGTTACATCATCGTGGTTTATAACTATGTCAACTAGTTTGAGAAAAAACAATTTTCCTGAAAGAAAGTTCTGAATGGTCGCATTCAGATTATCGATATCTGTATTTTTTGTCGCCAATATTACTCGTTCTCTCAGCCAATTACGGCTATTAAACTCTTGCGCTATGCTCGGAAAAATATGCTGAATAAAGTCTTCTTTCGAATCTGTGGAGTAAAAGAAATCTATGGGTGTGATCAATCCGGTCGAGCTGTCAATAGCGAGTTAAACATTTCCAATGTCTAACAACTGCTTCGAAAACACAATTGCAATTTGATCTTGTTGCAAAAACACTCGCACGTTAGTTGTTAGTAGTAAACTTCTTACTAATGTTTGTATTTTGAGAACGATTTCAGAAGTGGAAATTGAAACGTCAATAAACGTACTTTAACCTTTAAACTATTTTATTTACAGGAAAATATTTTAAAACGAGAATTATTATAAAAATTGAAAGAGACGGTTCAATGTTATTTTTAATCGGAAGACATTTATGACTTTTATTAAATTTTGACAATCGTTATGAATACAATCTTTTAGTGACAGATATTCTTTTAATTTTTTACTTATCATTTAATGTCTATATCTTGTTAGTTATTTTTCATGTAGTTTTAATTTAAACCTGCTTAAAGGAAATATATAACTACTAGAAACGAATTAATTAAGAGTAGTGAATCCATGTCAAGAACCGCTATTTTATGTCGCTACCCGTGACGACGCCATCTTGTAGTGATTCAACGTCAGTATAGATTCGGTTCAAAAGTCACTTGGTGGTGCGATATTTTTATACATAAAGATAATGTCTTCTTATTTATAATAAGGTTTGGCGTCTTGCCTATTTGTAGTCGATTATCTAATCGTTTTTCATCTATTCTGTTAGTAATTTGCTTCCACTTTGTTCTTCATTTTTTATCTTCTCATTGATTAAGTCACGGTTGTGATTAAAAAGTATTGGTGTCATACTGCAATCTTGTTTTAGCCCTAGGCTTGTTTTTGTTGGTTTTGTATCGTTTGCCTACATTCTTATTGTAAAATTTGTATTTCTGTACACACTTTTGAAATAAATACCTCACAACTCACAGTGAGACTTCAAGAACAAACGAAGGTTGGATTAATTTACCTTTTTATAAATTTACTCACCCTGTAAGTTAAATAGGAGTAATTTGTTTATAGTGCTTCGGGCGGTATTCTCGAATAATTCCCATATTTATGACAGTCATGGCGGCAGATACTCGAAATACAAAGCACAAGCACACGACGTCTCGTAGGAGTAGTGGCTTTACAAATTGTCATCCTCAGGGTGTCATAAACTTTCCATCTCTTGTATATGAGTCAGATATTAAAGGATAAGAGGTAAATGTTTATCGTTCAAGTAAAAGTTATATAAGAAGGATGCGTCTAGACAAAAAACAATTTTTACTATACCATATTGTCCAAAGGATAAATGAGTGGTGGGAAAATCTATATAAGCTATTTTTATTGATTGTGAGAAAGCCTAAAATGATAAAATTTCTGAAAGTATTGTGGTCCTCATAAAAAATTCATAACAGCTTCATACGAGTTGTTCAGTATGTATGATAAAGTAATTAGTGTTTTAAAAAATAAAAAAGAAAAGCGCAAATATCAAATAAAAGTAGTAATGTTTTAATTCTGAGAAAGCAAAACGATTTCGCCTTCCATTGGTACTAAAACAAATATATTACCCTGTCATATGCTCTAGTTTCCAAGTTCTACGTCCATGAGATTCTATGTGTTCGCTGCCACTTAATTTCTCAATCGTTCCTGTTACATCCTTATGACTGACCCCTTTAGAAACCAAATCTCGGCTGAATATGACCATCATAATTCTTAATAATAATAGTGGTAATATTTTTTTCACCAACCTTTAGCTTGTAGATATTATGTAGTTCAAAATTATATCTACGCCTCCATATTCCGTTTTCACAGGACACTCCGAATATATTGCTTCGTACCTTTCTTTCAAAAATGGATAAAGAGAATTCGTCTGTTCGGTTTAGAGTCCATGCCTATGATCCATATGTGGGAACTGGAGTTTTTTTATAAACTGATGTTTGTTAGCTAAATACTTTAATAGATGTTTATTTCGTCTGATGGTTATTATTGGGGTTAACTTATATCCCTATTTGAATGAACTCTTTGACCACTTCTAAAACAGTTCCCTGGAGAAATAAAACAAATGGTCCACTTAAGAGGAATGTATTACACCACTTTTTTTACAACATACATACAAACGACTTACCGCCCTAGAGTGAGAAGCTTTATCTACACTGATGATACGGCATTATTCTGGTCTCTAAGGCATATCCTATGGTGGGAATTGCTTTACCCAACATCAGAAGAACAGAGGTTTCTGAATTATTTATGTGAAAAGAAGAAACCAGAAAGTGCCCCTCATTACTCTATATTTGACCAAACGAGGCATTTAACGAGATTGGAATCTTGTAAAAATCTCACGAGTTCCACAATTTTAAATAAAACCATTCCTTAAAAGCGTCATCTTCAGCTTTAAAGGAAAACTTTTTCACGAGAAAGAAAATTACGTTATACAGTATAGAGTTATATCCCTAGATGGGCCCAGAACTATCATGTTACGATGCAAGTCAAACATAAAGCGGTGGGAGCATTCATACGTTTTTACATGCTTGAGGCAATAATGCAGTTTCCGTGACTTAGTGGAAGCCAAAATGACTTTGGTGAAGAATCAGCTGGATGCAATTTGAAGAAAGGATCCAGACATGGGCACTAAGTAAGTGAATGTTTTGGCTCTTTTTTTGCCGCATATAATGGTCAATTAAAAAAAGAACAACCATTTTTTAGGTAATGTAGGTACATATTTTCCAGAAAAGTTGTTTTTGCGAAATTATATATTTTCATATTATATGATTTGTAACTCTTTAAATAAAGAAATTTAACAAAAATTTTTTTGTGAAAGTCGTCTTTTCAACACCGGCCGTGCATGAAGGTTTAACTTTAGTATCTTTATCGTGCTTTGGAGGGTACCTAAAGCTGTCGGTCTTGGCTAATTAAGTAGTCGTTGTCATTTTAGAGGCACTTGCGCAACCTAAAAATACTACACTTTAATCAGAAGGTTACACAAACTTACTAGTATCTTCATCACATTTGATTATTGGTGAGACGAAAAGTTTGTGGAAAAAACAGTGGCTGAAGTGTCAAGGATATAGGTCGAGGTTTCTGTTTATTTTCGTTTTTATAAGGTAACAATGTTTGCTATTGAATTGAAATCCAAAAGGAATTCATGGAAAGAGTTTTACGAGGATATGACAGATATCCTGGCCTGCTCTAGAATTCATAAAGTCCTGACAAAGGACAAAATTACGGAGACCAAAGAGAAAGTCTTAGAGAACTCATAAACACGCACTTTCCGTCGTCAACAATTCTGGATGATGCAGATAAGCGAACATAGACCAAAGGTTGACTAAGCTAAGTTTTGTAGATTGGGAAATAGCCACAGCAATCGCAAGACCAAGCAGAATTTGATTTCCACTAATCAAAACTGTATTTCTGATACTTAATCTTCTAATATAAGAACAACATTAAGCAACCAACAAAAACGCACCCTTATATAAACAATAACAATCTTTAAATTAATTAAAACAAACAAATTATTCAGATACAAGTATGTTGTGATCTAAAAATATGAAAGCTGAAAAATTAAAGGAAAAATGTAAAAAAAATAACTCATTCAAAATTTCATATATAATTTTCTTTTTACCCATTCCTTGATCATAAACTCCGATAATTATAATACAGATAGATATAAGCTTTATTTGTATTGTAGAAGTAGCCAGTTACAATAAATATTTATATCTATCTTTTTCAATCAGCCTGAGGTCACCGAAAATCATCTTTATTATCGCTCGTTTAAATTGGTCCTTCAAGCCAGATTATCTATTTATTGGTATGAATTTATCTAATATGTATGGTATTAATGTACATAATCATCAATACCCTAATTAAATACCATTGAACAATCATTAACTAATGACTTGTAAAATCACAATTAATAATTTATTTAGTATCCCTCAAAATTTTTTTACATATTTTCCAAAAAAACTTTAAAAGATTCAAAATTATCGTCACGAATTTGTTTTTGTTTCGAATTTGTACTTCCTATTACTAAAAATTTCCCCGAACAACTCGCGTAATACTATTTCTTGTCAAACTATTCAATAAGTTTGTTATTTACTTCAACCATATAACATAAACCAATCTACATATTAATCGCCATAGATTTAGCAACCGTAGCGGCTTCATGTTTACTTTAGATATGAGCAGGTTTAAATGTACAAAGCATACCTTTTTATAGTACAACATTGCGACCAGCGGCCTACCAACGCAGGTTCTTTGCTGGACCAGATTAAATTATAAACTATTATATGAACCTAGTTTAAATTATTGTCGTGATAGTAAGAGAGCTTAACGTTAGTTTCAAAAGTTAACATCGAGGTCAATGACAGGAATTGAATTGAATTTAAATGATTACTCTGGAGGAGTGAAATTTCTTCATCATTGTATACAAATTTTCTTTGTCTTCCAAATTCTTATTCTACTAGAGCTTTTCAACCATTCATGATTTCAGATCGATATAGCAAAGCCAACAGACTTTAATACTGTTAGCCGCATCTTCAGCGAGGGCTTCTATTCCGCACATATAAATACATAAAGCCCCAGACTCTTTAATTTCCTTAAAAGTACTTAATGTTCTACCACTAGATTATCTTTTGTTTTTACCCATTCGTTGGTTTTTTCAGTTCCTTATGCAAATTGAAGATGTCACGCTGTTGCTATAACTTCTCAATTTCTAGAAAGTACTCTTGCAGCGATAAGTATTTTGTTGTTTTAATTTTTGTTCGAATTTTATTATGTATTTTATTGTATTTTTCTTTATTTTGAATATTGTGTTATCTTCTCACGTCTACAAGTTTTAAGATGTCTTGCACTGTTTATTTCTTTGTGCAACTTGCTATTAGTTTTTAAGAGATCTTGTGGCGTTGAAAGGAATTTTTGAGTCTCACAGACCCTTCTTAGTCTAACACTAATTGTAGAGTAAAAATAGGTTATAGTCTGATAAAATATCGGTATTTTGGTAGGTGTTGACTGATAGACCGGCATGTATTGTCAATTTTATTGGCAATTATATAACTCGGACATTAGTTGATGACTTATTACACCTTATACTTATACAAGAACAGAAATAATAAAATAAAAAATGGATAAGATAAGGAGATGCGCTCTCAACGGTACTGTATATTCTATCACTAGACGAGGTAATAAAAAAATTGTTAAACGCAGGAACTATCAACAAGAATCCAGTACAAATAATGGGATATGTGAACGATCTAACCATAGTAGCAACAGATAAAAAGGCATTAAAGAAAACCTTCCAATACATAGAAAACGAAGCCAAACTGAGAAGACTGGAAATAAATGAAAATAAAATAAAATACATGAACGTAAGCAAGAAAAAGAAGACACAAATGACAGAGCCGACAATAGATGGACACAGTTTCGAAGAGGTTCATCATCATCATCATTGGCTTTTACAACTCTTCGTGAGTTTTTGCCGCGTTTACTATTGCCTTCCATTGATTCCGATCCTGTGCTATTATTTCCCATGGCTTTACTTCCATCTTCTCCAGGTCTTCCCTGACTGCGTCTTTCCACCTTTTTCTAGGCCTTCTTGTCGATCTTCTACCGTCTGGTCTTTCCCAAAACACATTGCTAATCAGTCTGTCGTCATCACTCCGTACCACGTGGCCTGTTATATTATATACCATACCTTTTCGAAGAGGTTGAAACACTTAAATATTTGGGAGTACAAAATGAAAGTGTAGATATAAAAAGAAAAATTGAAGTGGAAAATACGGCATTTTATATAAATAAAACAATGTTTCGAGATAAGAAGATAAGCTGAAACACAAAAATGAAAATCTACAAAACGATCCTAAGACCAATAGTAGTATATGCTGCAGAAACATTTACATTAACAGCAAGACAAGAAGAGCTATTAAAAGTTTTTCAGAGGAAGATTATCAGAAAAATACTGAGACCAAAGAGGGAAAACTAACAGAATGCAAGGCACTGGATGACACGAAATAAAAGAATGGATGGGTTAAGAGAATATAGTTAGAGCAATAAAAGTACACTCTGAGATAGCGCGTAATCAGATAGTATGGACACATAATGAGAAGAAAGAAGAGCAATCCTTTAAGAGTTATAACGAAATCGATATCATAAGGTAAGATAACCAGAGGTAGACCTACACTGAGATGGAGACAACAAGTGGAAAAAGTCTTAAAGAGTATGAAAATTAGAAATATAGAAAGGACAATCAAAGAGAGAGAAAAATGGAGAAAAGTAGTGGAAACAGCGAAGTCACAACCAGAAACTGTTAAACCAAACCCAGAATGGGATGATCCCCACACAAAAAGGATCTTCAAGTGAAAACAGCTTTAGCTTCTTCGGGAGCATATAGTTTGTAGATATATATATATATATATATATATATATATATATATATATATATATTATATATATATATATATATATATATATTATAATATATATATATATATATAGTAAACTCTTAAGTATTGGGGAAATCTGCAAGAAAGACTCTTAATGTGTATCAATTGTTTCGCCGAACGTTTTCGCCAAGAGAATTAATTTGGCTTCTTCAGGGCTGAAAGAGAATAAATTATAATTAGCTACCATATATTATCTATTAAAACATTATTGATCTTACCGTAACTTAGAATTGTAGAGTTAGAATATTAAAAAACTTTGCTAGTAACATAGTGGTGATTTTTGTTACTATGTCCAAAAAAAGTTTTTTTAAGGTTTGAAATGTATGTAGTTTTGAACTTGACACGTAAAGGCTTACCCAAGGTTAATCGAAAAACCCAATGTAACTACATTTAAAAAGGAGGTAATTCTTTGAATTTTCGGCAATAACTAAATTTTTTGATTTTTAGAAAGTTTAAAAGTGAGGTTCTGTTTTAGCCAGAACGCAAGCGCTGACAACTTCATTAGTTCTTATGAATCTTTATGTCGTTAAGGTTCATTGGTAAAAACGAATGAATTTAAATCCCAGTATAGGGAAATATTATTTTGATTTTCTTTATTTAATTATATTCTATTGTTCATGTATTATTGCATCTTATTGAGATGTATCTAAGAAAAGCAAGGGAATGTTATATATTTTTTTGTTAATGAAAATAATTATAAAGGTATGTTAGTTGTTAATGGATATATCAGTCAAGTTAGTTATCTGTGATATAGTATTGTTCTTGGTATCTGATTTAAGTAACAAGTGGTATATATCGCTTAGATTCTTAATGTCACTCTTAACAATAATGGAGAAATCGTTAAGGAAAATATAAGACATTTCAATGAAGTCTCTTTTAGATTTATTGTTCTCACGGTGGAGAATTGTAGTGTCCGTATAGTCCATGAGATGACCAGTGGAATGGACATGTTTGGCTAATGCACAACGGTCAGGGTGAAGTCGAGAATCACTTTTGTGTAGTGTAATACGTGATTTATCTTATTCGAGTCTTATCTTTTATCTTAGAATAAAGATTATTAATTGTTAGTGCTGATCTACAAGCCACATTAAGTTTAATGTTGTTATTATTATTGCCAAGGCTATTTTCAACATGGCTACTGAGTTCTCGGGAAGAACCGCGTTGAGAATTTAAAACTCGACGTTTCGGCACCCATTAGGTGCCGAAATTAGTTTGGAGCCATTATCAAGAGTGATACGGTTCGGTTCGAGTTCGAGGTCTCAATCTGCCTACTCCCCTCACTCGAGACGTACCAGTATCGTGTTCTATATTGCAAGAACTGTCTCTCGACACTGAGGTCTCAATCTGCCTACTCCTCAGTGTCGAGTGACAACTCTTACCCTGTGTGGCTGCTTTTATACTCGCTGTATGCGCGGGAACGGTATGCGCTGACGTGGTCTGAACTGACGTGGCCTGAGCGGTGTGGGCGGGAGGTCGCTGAAGCAGGGGTCGCCATGTTGCCGGCAATCGTTTCGCGTCATCGCGCGTGTTCAAGCTGTTAGGTCGTTTTTCGATTTCGATAGCTTCACGAATGATTCTCGCTTTTAAGGAGCGGATGGGAGCGATGGTTTTTGCTTTTTCGAAATCTATTTTGTGGCCTGTCTGAATATGATGTTGGGCTAGTGCTAAAGTGGTATCGGAATGTTTGACTGATAGAGAATGTTCGTGACCATCAAGTCATTCCAAAATCTTTTCAAGTTAAACATCACACCAAATCTTCATCAATTTCCAAAATTCTTAGAGCCACTGGTTTTTCGCTTCTTAGAAATTCAATTCATTCCACCCGACGCAACTTAGATACAACAAATTCCCAACTTCTTAAAACCTACAATGACATCCACTCTTTCAATATCCATCCATTATTATGGGACACTTTCGATCGTCTTTCTCACCAAAAAGCCCAAACATTTCTGACAACAAAACCCAAACCCAGAAACGCAAACTGGACCAACTTATCTCTCAGCAAGATATGCTGCTACTGTATAAATTTTGACGACACTTGTAAAAGTTTTAACTATATGTTTTTATATACCTAAATACAATGGTGAAGTGTTTTAACTTCTGTGTTTTTTTAAAAAATATATATTTTCATTAAAATATTGATTCAAATCCTTCACTTACTTACTATACTCCAATTACAGGTCAAATGTTTATAAACAGCCAACGATGCACTATATACCTGTATACCTAATTATTTTTCTCTTTCTGCTCTCTCTTACCTATAGCATTACATATGTAATGATTGTGCAGATTGACTCCCATATAAATTTGTAACGACGAACGAGTGTATAGAAGTATAACTTCTACCGGCAGTCCCACTGGACTGCCACACCCGTTTTTTATTTTCACATTTTTATATTGATATTTCATGTAGTGATCATTTGACTGTGATTTTTTCTTTTAGCAATTCTTTTGCTAGCTACCCACGCCTAAAACTTGGGCACGGTAGTCAAAGAAGAAGAAGAATATGTTTTGTTGATAGCAATTTTTTTGATAAATAAACACAAGAATTATAAATTTAATAAGAACTACATTAGTATTAAGATTTCTGTGAATTTTTTGTATCCTGTATATGTTAACAAAAATAATCAGTAACATATAAAGTAAAAATAGACTTTGACTTTCCACTATAAGATTTTACTTTTTTTTGCAAAAGAAGCTGTAGCAAATTTTGGCTCTCATACTATAACCGCTGTTAGAAATTAGACAGAGAGAGACGTACTATTTGTTTTCTTTTTGTGTTTTATGCAAATCATGTAAGAATATAAAGATATAGTTTACTTATGTAACAATCCTACACAGCTCTTTGTTGATACTGCGAGATGAATGACTATTCATTAGGTTACGTTACAGGGTGTGCCTCTGCTGAAGTCTCAAGAGGAGACATCGGATGCCTAGTATATCATTTGTGGAGATATGACGATCTTCCGCTTTATATTAATTCGTTTTAACGTGAGTGAGACACGCCAACATATTCAGGTTGAATAAACTTAATTTGCAAAGGCATTATAATATGGCTCTTATTGTATTAAAGTGTACAAGGGGCTGTTCACGTACTAATATATTACTTATTGTATGATATACGGTAATTTGAAGCGATGAGGGTAAAAATATTTTAACCCTTATCTGGGCAACACCTTTTACTTACGTAAAGGCTAATATTCTTTTTTTGATTTTTTATTAAAATTAAATTTAAATTGTCTAGATTAAAAAAAAGGTACTACTATAGCATGCGGTCTACCTCGAGAGTACGATCTACCTGAAGGAATTGCACAAAATAATGAAATGCAAGAAAACTTTTGAAGAAAAAATATTTATTGACAAGTAATAAATATTTGGAGCCAAATAAAGACTTAACTTATAAATAAATAAAAACTTTTGTAAATCTACCAGGCCATTTTATTTCAAAAGAGGGGTCGATGTTTACGCATACCCTGTTGGCACTCAGGTGCCCTGCAGTTAGTAGTAGTTCAATAAAGGCTTATAGCTCTGTAGAGTCGCAATATTTACAGTTCTCAGTTTCCAGGACTTTTTCGGCTTCTTTATTTGTATACTTCACTATTTCGTTCCTTAAAAGAGAAATCCAGAAAATTAAGAATGAATCTATTAAATCTTATCTGGAAGAGTTAACAAACGACAGCAGCACAGAGTATTCGCTTTGGAAAGCTACAAAAAGAATTAAAAGGCCAATATTACATTCTCCTCCAATAAAACTGGAAGACGGTAGTTGGGCCAGAAATAATCAGCAGAAGGCAGACAGATTTGCCACTCATCTAGAGAACACATTTAAGTTGCAAGATGACCAAGACGATGACCAGGATTGGCCTGAACCAAAGCAAATAGATGAGAATATCAAGCCATCTTCCCCAAAAGAAGTAGCTGAGTTAATTAAAGAACAAATCAACCCAAATAAAGCACCAGGTTATGACCTCATTACCGGAAGACTGCTAAAAAATCTACCAAGAAAAGCTATCGTAAAATTAACAAATTTAATAAATGCTGCCTTTAGACTACAATATGTTCCAGATTTATGGAAGATAGCTGAGGTGATCATGGTACCAAGCCTGGGAAAACCCCCCCAATGAGGTGACATCATATAGACCAATATCACTCCTACCTGTGATGTCCGAGGTGTTTGAAAAACTCCTCCTGCGAAGAATCCTACCAATAATTGAAGAAAAGAAAATAATTCCAGATCATCAATTTGGATTTAGAAATAAGCATTCGACAATTGACCAGGTGCATAGAATAACTGCTATAATTGAAAGATCATTAGAGAAAAGAAAAGTCTGTTCTGCAACCTTCCTAGATGTGGCACAGGCGTTTGATAAAGTCTGGCATAAGGGTTTGATACATAAACTTAAATCATTCATGCCTAAACAATATTCAAATATATTACAATCATATCTAGCGAACAGACATTTTAGAGTTAAACAAGAAGATGCATACACTGATCTCAAGGATATTGAAGCAGGTGTTCCACAAGGGAGTGTATTGGGTCCAGTCCTATATCTAATATACACGTGTGATATACCTGAACTAGAAGACGACACCATAGCTACCTTCGCAGATGACACTGCTGTCTTAGCGGTAAGTGACTCCGTCGAAGAAGCTACAGAAAAACTACAAAATTCAATAAATAAAATCCATGAATGGGCCAAAAAATGGAAAATTAAACTGAATGAGAATAAATCAGTCCATATAAATTTTACCAATAAGAGAATTAATAATATTCCAATTAGAATAAATGATGTCCAAGTGCCTATTGCAACATCAGCAAAGTACTTTAGGATCACTCTTGATGCGAAACTTCGCTGGAAAGCTCACGTGAAGAAGAAAAGAGAAGAACTAGGCATCCGCTACAAGAAAATGTATTGGTTAATCGGAAGACATTCCTCTCTATCCATAAATAATAAACTCCTAATCTATAAACAAATACTGAGACCAGTATGGACCTATGGCTGCCAACTCTGGGGCTGTGCCAAGCCTAGTAACATCAAAGTAATCCAGATATTCCAGAATAAAGTACTGAGGAACATCGTAGATGCGCCTTGGTACGTTAGGAACAACGACCTTCACCGGGACCTCAAGATGGAAGACGTCAATCAGATAATCAAGAAATTTGCAGGGAGCCATGAACAACGACTCCGTCATCATGTAAACGTCGAGGCTATCCAGCTCCTCGACAATACGAACCTAGAAAGAAGGCTCAAAAGAACAAAGCCTTTTGAACTGGTATAATGAGTGAGTGAAAAGCAGAGTAAAGTGTTGTGCGAGTATGCATGCTAAATTTAATGCTAGTTATTAGAAATAATAGGAAAGATACTAGTGAGTAGACACCTAATTTTAAGATTTCATTAGTAATTTAGAAACAAATTGATAATTGGTCTTACTGACCAGATTTTAATGTAAGTACACTTCTGTGTCTTTAGTAAAAAAAAAACTATTTCGTTCACAATTTTTTCGTTCAAAAACAAACAAAAGGAATTAACAGAATTCCAATCCTTAGTTTCAAAAAATTACACACTCTTAAATCTGGGAACTTGTAGCTATATATTCTTCTTCATTATTACTCAATACTACTTGCTGATCATCCTCTTCACTTGCTTCCGAAAGATGATCTTCATTTTCAGAGTCACTTTCAATGCCACCTACTTCAGGAGATTCTTCATCATTGAAAACCCATAAATTATTAGCAATATCTTGCCGTTCTGCAACTGATAATGGTTTTCGGGACATTTTATTCGCACTATCCTGTAATTCAATATAATTTTAGGAGCTTAGTTGTCGACACTAACATCAAACGACTGATAGCAGATGCATTATTTATTTCAAGATATGTATAGGTACATACCTAACAATATTATTGCATTCCAACAATAAATATCAGTTTTTAAAATTCATTTAGAATAGATATAATACTTATTGTAAGCATAAAGATGAATCTACCTAATTTATTCAAACGAACAAATTCGTCGCAATATCGAAACCAGGAAAATATTTTGCATTACCTGAGAGCTCTAGGCCAATCGCTGTTTTAAGGGTCTGATAGTGTGGAATATTCATCATGCTACTTTTTAATTTGCAAATCCAAATGTCCCCTACAAAGCAAGCTGGATTTAAGCCAGGAAAAAGCAGATGCGATCAAGTTCCCTAACAACATTTATTGGGAATGGATTCCAAAAAAAAACTTACAACAGTAGCTTTTACATCCCTTACTTTTGCCTATGATACGACATGGAAAGCGTTTTTTATTTAAGATATTCCAGATGGTTCTTGTCGATCATTAAATATCCTGATTAACCAAATGCTAAATGAAAGACTTTTCTGTCATTTAGACCGTCTGCAAAAAGGGTCAGATCTCTCTCCTCTTCTATTCAACGCAAATTATACTGATGACAGGTCCTAGAGGGCCCAAAAAAAAAAAGACGTAGATAATACACTCTGAGATAGCGCGTTCTGAATAACTGTAAACAAATACTTTAAGAAATGGTGCTGAAAACTGACCCTTATCAAAGAACGTAATTACGACTTTCCATGTTAATAATCGCGAGTCAAACTGAATTTCTAAGATCAAGGCAAAACTTGCTACCAAATAGAATTTGGACAGCTGGAATAATTTAAGCAGTAACATTTTCCCTGTGCCTATATTATTTTCTATTTTAGTAAAGAAATAATTTTTGTGTTATAACAAAATACCAGAAGAATTAAGTGTTCTCGAAAAAATATTAATAATTTGGAACATTACAAACCATTTTTTAATCATAGGTCTTACTAATATATGAGCTTATTCACCAAATTCGTTGGTTCATAATTTGTTTCATTTGTTAGTTTGCAACATTTGAAATTCCAAACCGATTATTTTTTTATAAATAATCATTACCTTATTCATATTTTATTTTTTTTTTCTAGGTGATGGAATGGTTATGGTATTTTATGGCGATTTGGTACACTGGTGATGGTATTTTATTGTCCCCCAGGTCCCGCCTCTACGTTGCATACCACGAATATTGAGAACACGTGTGATGTGACGTAGTGGTATGTCTAGGGGGGTTGCTTGTGCATCGTACCTTTTAGTTTTAGTTCTGCATGCAAGACTAATGTGAAATAGTTATATTTAGCAATTATTAATCGTTCGGTTTGGGACTTTGGAATAATCCAGGTATATACGCTCCGTTTGAAAATTATTGATGGCGAAATTTTTGTGGCATAACTAATAATGGGACTATGGTGTTAAATGTACATGATGCACAACCTTTTCACACTGATTTTTAGTACTCATTTGTGACATACAAGAAAGGAATCAAAAATGCTTAAGGTCCATACATAAAAAAGGAAAACAAAAAAGATCCCAATAATAATTATAGGGATATATGTGTCACACCTTCTGTGGGTAGGTTGTATAGGAGAACCATTAAAGAAAATATGGAGGAACAGCTGCGAACTTCAGAAGAATAGAGTAGCTTTCGTTCCGTACGCTCATGTACTATATATTTTCTATAAAACAGTGAAATTTGTGAATTTCGGAAAGGTCTATGATAGTGTTCCAGTCAACAACCTGTGCAAAGCAGTGGAAGATCGCAAAGTAGATAAATAGAACACCTACGAAAATGCCGTAAAATCACTTTACGTAGAATAAAAATCTGACAAAAATACTTAGAACTGTTTAAAGTCGACAAAGGACTTCGACAAGGCTAACTCTGAGATAGCGCG
>NW_027312547.1:0-28433 GCF_040954645.1 Diabrotica undecimpunctata | reverse complement strand
ACGCGCTATCTCAGAGTTAGATATTTAATAGAAAATATTAGATACTTACAATTTTGCCACAGACTGAACAGTAGATTTTTCCCATATCCATAGACAGCTCTTTATAAGGTTTAATCCAAGTTGAAGCACTGGTTGTTTTAGGCATTATAAAATCACAATCTTCCTTTTTGTTACGCACAACGAGTGTTTACGCTTTGAATATCAAAACAAAAATGATTTACAAATCTGAGCATCAAATTAGAAATGTTTAGGTACCTAATTCAATAAACTGGGAGATTTTGGAAAATCCCTAAATTAGGAACAAAACTATTAGCCGTTTACCTGCTCTTAAGATACAATAAATTGTAGATAGATTTGGGGATTAGATCATAAAATGCAAATGAGCGAACCCTTAGCGATTATCCAATAACTGAATGCCTCAGTGACCGAGACTTTCTAAGAATGTTGAGGGCTACTTAAATTGATCTTCTTTGAAATTGTAAATGTTTTGTACCTGTAGAGATTACGTACTTAGATCATTTCTTGATTAAAATGACTACAAAATTTTATACAAGAATTGTAATAAATTGGTATGTTTAAAAATTTTCAAATACAGTATAAAAATCTGAACTTTTATGCACTTTATGCAAACTTTTATACAAATATGCCAAAATATGAAATATTTGCATAAAATATGCACAATATGCAATATGCATATTTGCCGAAGTCTAATTATAACAATTCGATCACTCGAATATTCTCTATGGTCTTGCCAAAAGTACTAAAATAACCGCTAATTAAGTCATTGTAAAATTGATGAGCTTAAAAGTTTCGATTGGATTAGGCAACTAGCTTTGACTCGTATATCTACGGCATAAAAAGAGGTGTGGAAACCGAAGCCACGTTCACTTTGCACTATATTGCACGTTTTTTAGAGTATTCTTCATCCTTCACTCAGACCGGTGTCTATTTTTTGCAATGGACACCTGATGTTTTATGTATAGTTTATACACCACAATTTATTCGGTAAGATCGAATACTGTAGAAACATGGACACAACATAGGCGCTAAGTGTGTGATATTGTCTATCATTGAGAAGTTTAGTAAATAACCTTTTTCTTTAAATCCATAGTTCTCATTAAAATACGCTTCTAAACTGCATCATATCTATCTATTACACTATATCAGCTTCCTGTTATATTATAATAATGTTTATTATTTGCACAAGCCGACTTCATTATCATATTTGTCACATACTTAATGATAATTTATTAATAATACTCTTAAAATAGATTTGTTAAATTATTCAACATGATTATCCGGCCACGCAAGAATAAAATGCAATGCCATTAATGGTGTGTTTAAAAAACACAATGAATAAATAGTCTCTGTTGAGTTAAATCATATTTTAATTTAAAATTAGATTTATTATTGCATAATTAGGAAAAAGTATGAGTGCTTAGTAATGAATACTATTTCCTATCTTTAATGGGAATTAATAACAATTTCAGTTTAAAGTTTTTTTGACGTTTCGATGTCCACTTCGTAAATCTTTTCAAAATACAAATTGTGATAGCTTCAGAACAATAAACGTGAGATAGTGTTAAACCACCCATATATAATAGTTTATTAGTTTCGATTAGCACAATCGTACACAGGTGGTAGAGCATAAAGGCTCCCCCAAACCAACGCGGAAAATTCGCATTACCTGCGGAATTCCGTACCGCATACGATTCGCATTGAATTGTTTCCACTGTGGTAAGTATACAAGTTCAGACAAGTACGATTTTCGTCGTTCGGGCATGCGTTTTGTCTGCGTATTTATTCGTCCGGAATCTTAGTTCGCACTCGACAGCGTTTTTATCAGTTTCGCAGTGGTTTCGCATGTGAAAAAATTGAAAATGGAGAGAATTATTGAGTTGGTTCGAAAGTATCCTATTCTCTATGACCTTTCTCATGAAGATTATAAAAATGTAAGGAAAAAGGACAAGATTTGGACTAGAATAGGAGAAGAAATAGGCGAAAATGGTGAGTAGTTTTACGATTTGTATTGGTTTATTTTTCTACATCTAAGACTAAAGAAAAGCAGAGGCCTAAACAATACTATATTTACTGCAAGAAGAGTCCATTATTTTCATCGTGAACAATCTATTCATAGTCCTGAATTAAAATACGTGGCAAATTTTTCTCGAACAGAAAATGCCAGTCTTGCAACTCTCCTTGGGTCATTGTCCAAATTTTGAAATGCTCCAAGTTCAGGCTCTGGTGGATCTAAAAGTTCTATGAATCTATCATCACATTTTTTTGTCCTTAGAAAATTATGCAAAATACATGCAGTTTTCACAATGAGAATACTAGTATCAATTTTTGTTTCCATTGGTCTGTAGAATATACGCCATTTTTGTGCCAATATTCCGAAAGCGTTTTCTACTACTCTTCTCGCTTTACAGAGCCTCACATTATAATTTTCCTTGAAAATATCTGTTCTGCTTTGACTGTATGGAAAGGGCCTCAACAAGTATGGTTTTAGTGCAAAGGCTTCGTCTCCAATTAAGACATGGGGGGAAAGTTCATTCTGGCCTGGGAGATTTTTCGGCTCAGGTACACCCATCTGATTTGTTTCAAATCTTCTTCCCATGTTGGAAGCTTCGAATATTCCACCGTCGCTGTTTTTACCAAAACCGCCAATATCAACTGAAATGAATCTATAATCTGGGCCAACAATAGCCATTAATACTGTAGAAAACTTATTCAAATAACACCAATAATTAGATCCTGTTTTGTCTGGACACTTGATAGTAACATGCTTGCCATCGATGCTACCAATACAATTTGGGAATCGCCAGGTATTTCTAAAACCTTCTTCAGATTTTTTCCATATTTCTGTAGTTGGTTCGGGCAAGTAAATATGTTGCAAATTTCTACATAAAGCTTCACAAACTTCTACAACTATGGCACTTACAGTCGAAAACCCGACTCTAAAACTATGGCCTATTGTATAAAATGTATCTCCGGTAGCCAGATACCTAAAAAAGAGTATTTTGTTTCAGGGGATGAGATTAAAAAAAAATGGAGGAATCTGCGCGATACGTACGCTTAGTACATAAGAACTAATAAAACTAACTGGACAAGCGGCAAGCGATAAAAAAAATGGATATGGGCAGATCATATGGAATCGTTCAAACCGTTCCTAAATTTTGCTAAGACTGCATCCAATGTCACAGATGTTGATACACAAGAATCTGAAGCATTCCCAAATATAGAATCACCCGAAAATATATTAACGGATGAAAATTCCGCAGTACAGAAACCAACGTGTAGTAAAAATCTACTAACAACTCAGACAGATGATTCCCAGAATAAGATTCAACCCTCCTCATCGAAACCTACTCGAAATGAAGCTCCTAGGGTTACTCTTTCAAATGAAACTCCTTCTACAGGCAGAACAAACAGAAAACGCAATTCTGAGCCATCTACATCTGTGAAAGATATGATCAGTTATTTTGAGAGCAAAAAGAGAGTAGTGCATGATGCTACCGATCAACTGTTTTTGGCTCATGCTTCTACGGTAAAATCTTTCTCTCCTAGAAGGCAAATTGAAACAAAAATGAAGATTGCGCAAGTTATCATGGAGCAGGAGTTGCTTCAATTGGAGGAAAGTTCTTTGAATAGCCATCAATCTAGAGCTGAAAATACAGACACCTATCAAAACCCCTCTTCCGTCGGAAGTATTTCGGTTGTATCCCTACCTTCACCAAATGACACTGCATTACCTAAACAATCGAATACTTCTGGGTTCTATGAAGTGAATTGTGAAAATAATTATGTTACACTACACAACTTGGCGCAGAGTTGCAACCAAGCAGCTTCTCATAATCCATCAGTTTCCAACTATGTCAATTCCTTTGACCCTTACAATACATAAAGTATATTTTAGAGTTATTTTGATCCTTATTCTCTTTTACTGTAGTAAATTAATGATATAAATAATGCCTGCAGTTTTTTTTTCATTTTCTTACCTCAATGTTATGGCCAACCGTTCTTCGGGAGAAATAGCTTCTCGGTAATTCGTGTCTGATTTTCTAATATCATTTTCTACAAGGTGCAACAGTTCATCGAAACAATCTATTGTCATTCTAAAATAAATGTAGCATCTTTTATCGTCTTTTCGTAATTGAGGCATCAGCGTGTGATATTCCCCACATTTCAGTCTTTCTAGATTGATATCATGAACCCATTTTCTTCTTTTCCTAAGATTAAATTCATAATATAGTCCATATTGTTGTTTTAGGATAACTATAGATAATAATTTTACCTTGAATTGTCGTCCTCCATTGCTAACATTACAAGAGCTTCTTCTTCATCTGATGATGTATACATTTTTGTGAAGAATTGAGATCACTGAGTAGTATTCTTTGTTTTTCGTTGTCACCAACTCTTCTCAATACTAGACACATACGAGTATGACGCGAATATATTCGCTTCAATATGAAGTTCTTTACGAATTCCGTCAGGAATTCGACTGCGAACTTTCCGTCACGAATCCGCTGCGAATAATTCGCGTTGGTTTGGGGGAGCCTTAAATCCCGATGCACGTCATAGTAAGTAACGTCACATGATACCAACATAAAATATTTAAGTCACAGGTCTGTTCCTTCTTAGAATCTTTAGCCAAGTACACTGGAATTACAGTCACTAGACGTATTTTAATATATATATATATATATATATATATATATATATATATATATATATATATATATATGTAGAAATAATATTTGAAGATTTCTATTAATGTAAACTACATCATAACTTGTTTTATTTAATTGTATGAGTGGATTGTTGAGCGTTTTTATTAAGCACACTTGTCCGGATCACACTTTAACTGAATCAGTGGTAAGAGAACGCGGACATGTCACAAAAATCAAGTTGTCGGTAAATAAGAAAAACTTGCTCTATTGAAAACTATCCAGTATTTAATACAATTTTAATTACCACTGTATAGAGCAATCCATCACTGGTAAATATTGATACAAAATTTAATAAAGAACTATCAGAGGACAGACAATAAATATTTATTTATTGGACATATCCGGTTTTTAGACAACATTATTATTTTAGGAGTATTTATTATGATATAAACGATACAACACAAAAACCAATATAAAAACGAATAAATCAAAGTTCTTCTGATTCATCTTCACCTTCTGCAGTTGGCCATGTAAATAAGGAATCATAAATGTCTTGCATCCAGGAATGTTCTCATCCAAGTAGGGTTCAAATTTCAATAGATGTTCTAATTTCTTTTTCTTAATCGGAATTCTGACTTGAGGATAGGAAAAGTTAACAGGTAGTGACTCTACTTTGGTGCGTGTAGAAACATCAAATGTATGGCGAACAATTCCATCAATAAATTCATGAGCAACAATTTGACCTTTTGCGTGAGAGTTACAAGAAAAGTGCATGAACTTGCTGATAGAAAAAGAAACTTTTTGGTCTTTGGGAATATGCCTACCTAGTGATCCGTGTGATAAAACATTTCTTTTGTAATATCTAGTCCACCAGGACTTATAATCTTTGATAATACTATTATCATTTTCGATCAGATGGACAGTGAAACTAGTACTAGCAGTTATAATGAGTTCTACATACTCTTTTAATGTGTAAATCCTATCAGGCTAGTGATCCGTGTGATAAAACATTTCTTTTGTAATATCTAGTCCACCAGGACTTATAATCTTTGATAATACTATTATCATTTTCGATCAGATGGACAGTGAAACTAGTACTAGCAGTTATAATGAGTTCTACATACTCTTTTAATGTGTAAATCTACTCTGAGATAGCGCGCGTGTGATAAAACATTTCTTTTGTAATATCTAGTCCACCAGGACTTATAATCTTTGATAATACTATTATCATTTTCGATCAGATGGACAGTGAAACTAGTACTAGCAGTTATAATGAGTTCTACATACTCTTTTAATGTGTAAATCCTATCAGGCTAGTGATCCGTGTGATAAAACATTTCTTTTGTAATATCTAGTCCACCAGGACTTATAATCTTTGATAATACTATTATCATTCTCGATCAGATGGACAGTGAAACTAGTACTAGCAGTTATAATGAGTTCTACATCGACAACGAATGCATTATTTTTATATTTAATTTCTCGTTTTTTTATACTATTGACTTTGTCTTCAGATTTTGAATTAGCTGGTTTCTGTTTACCTCTCATGTCAACAGGTACTTGTCCTTTTTCTAAAAGCTCTATCAAACGACCTAATCTGCATTTCGTTATAGCATGCAGACTTGAAAATGCAGATTTACAAACAGAATAAACTCTTGTACTTGTTTGGCACTCTGTACGAAAATGAGTGTTCATTTGGTTTTCTCCTGTTATCTTTAGTGTTTTGTCTAGGACGCCGTCGGGCAACTGTCAATATTTCAATAAGGGACTGAAGATAACCGTCTTGAGCATTTTTGTTTTCTAATTTATAAATCTCTACATTCACGAGGAATCGCAAGAGAGCTTTTTACATCTACAATGTAATAAGTCTAGTAATAATTAAATATTTAACAAAATTTGAGGTTATAACAACATACCTGCATGGTTCTCCAATCGTTTTGCTTGGAATAGTACTACTTTTATAATCAGTATACTGTTGTCTTGCTTTTTTATTGATAACAACCTTCCAACACTCTGGATTTCGCCTTTTTTTTAATTTTAAATTTGAGATTATCATTTGTACAGCTTCCTTAGTGACGAATGACAAATGTATATTGGGACGAATAGACATGCGTTGTAGCTGTTGTAGAAAAAGTGGACATGTCCAAGACTTATCCGGTTTTTCCACAGTACCATAATTTCTAGTACACATAAAAGCATTATTAGTAAGAGGATATGTCTGGTTTCTATACAAAACGACGCGTCTTCAAACTTATAATGGATTTCTGTCAAAATGTCAAAAATGCATATTTATGGACATATCCGCTTTCTCTTCTCACCGATTCAACTGCAATCGAGCGAAGGTGACATTTTGGCATAAATTAACACTTATTTGACAGTTTCGGTGTTGACACTTCAGATTTGTTTTTATTATTTACTATTGATTAAACTTTGATTCATTATTTTGAACAGGAACGTGATAGTAACGACTCCATTCTACCGGGAGTTGTTAGGGAAGTACTGCTATATTATTTTATATATTATATATTATAAGTATAAAGCTATTACAGGGCCGGCGTAGCGCAAGCGGTAGGATGTTTGCCTCGCAAGCAGGTGGTCCGGGGTTCGAATCCCACCGCCGGCAAGAACATCTAGACATTTTAAAAATGTCTATAGGCCCCAGGTCGACTCAGCCTGAATAAAAATGAGTACCTTGGGTAAAACCAGGGGTAATAATAGACGGTTGAAGCGTAGCACTGGCCATGTTACCTTCCTTGTATACCGTAGGCCCTAGATATAGCAGACTACCCTGCTATACTCCCAAAGCCGCGACAGCGGTATAAAACGGGAGACTATTATTATATATAAAGCTATTACACCCGACGTATTGGTAGAGATGGCTAAAGAATGTGATGCTTTAAACATGTGGAAATAAACTTTACAAACTGTTACACCCCAGATATGGCAAAATTCTATTAGTCATAGAGAAAATGATATTAAAAAGTGGTATGACCGAGAGCATATACTAGATAGACCAGAAATTCTACCTATTACAATTAATATAAACGGTCTAGTAGCAGCTGTCACATGGACAGGGATTAGTAAGTAAAGCATCTATGGCTCATTGAGCATTTAAATTAAGCTTTATTTTTTATGTTTAAACTGCTGATAAAACAAAGTTTTTCTAAAAAAAATAAGAAGGATGAAAAAAGTATAAGGAACACTAAAATTTTATATACACATCTAACAATGCGCTGACTATATATAAACTAAACATTCAGGCTGCAAACTAATTGAGGGCTTTCATTTGACACATATCCTAACCTTGATTGCGAATGCGAATATGTTAATTTTACTATGAGTATAATTGATTAAAAGTTAAGTAATACGTTTATTGTGACAACCTCATCAATTTAATTATATCAACCTAATTATACACCAAATATCGAGAAGATATTCGAAAACTTGTAGTCAATAGATATAGATTATTTACAGATGTACTAACCCATTTACGTATTTAACCCATACTAACAGTTTGCTTTGTAAATTATGACATAGTGCCAGATGATTTCTATCCTCAGAATTTTTTAAAATCATAAATGAAAATGACACAAGGGATAGATAATTTTGTTGAGGGTTAAATGAAATCATTATTCATCCCTTGATCTACGCCTATGATATCCTAGACACAACAAAACAGGAAGTATTTGTTATCCTCCCGCATCACGACACCGTTCCATTCGGTACGGATCACCAGGTTCACCGAACATTCAACACCAGCTGTAATTCGGACTAATGGGAGTCGATAAAAGTTTTAAACGGCACTGTCACCCATTAGATTCTCTTGCATATTTCCAATGTTGGTACAGTTCATTGATTCTTTGTTTTAGAATGATTAAAAAGTAGAATTTTAACATTTTTCTTACGGATTCTAATCTGAGATGTAAGTCGAATTTATAACTTTTTAAAATTGATATTCTCATAAACCTAACAATTTTTCTCAATTGGTCTCTATCTTCAGCTGCTTTGAGAGCTTCGCAGAATGAGTTTCCAGCTGAATTCTTAATTTGGTAGGACCATCTAGTTGGTGATCGTCCTCTTGATCTTCTCCCCGGAACGTTTCTTGCTGAAAACTCCACCTCTCTGGATATAAAACATGAGCCGTTTCAAGAAGAAAACCATTTAGGATGTCACAATATTAATATTATATTAATTATTAATATTAATCATTAACTATACAGAGAGGTGTAGCACCACGCTGAGATATTGCTCCCCAAACCATTATTTTAGTGGGAAATTTGGAAATTTGAACAGTAACATTTTCTCTTGATAGGACTTTTAGATGATTTGCCCCAAGCTGGAAACAACTTTCATCAGATATAAAGACATTATTAAAATTATCCTCTCGAAAACGTTGACAAAAATCTATTCTTTGGTGCCTTTGCAGAGGTGTCATTGTAATGTAAGGATTTTTTTAGATTCCTTGATATGTAGCCTTGCTTTTTCAGTGACTTTCGGACACCCTTTCTATACAAATATTCCACCACTTTTCTTTTTTCTACTTGCGACATTATTTCATAAATCTTGAGTCTGTTTACAAACAACAATATTTGACAGATGGTGTTGTCATGCGATTGTGTCCATAGCCTACTATCGGCACAACCTACTTGATGCATTACTTTTGTCTTAAAATGTTACAAAAAGGAAACCTTTTAAAATTAGGAAAAATATAACATTCCGGATACTTTCTAGAGGGACTATATATATATAATAAGTAGTGCTATTTGTTACAAAATCGCTACAAAAAACATTCAGACTATCTCCAAATTACACACTAAAACTAAGGATCCTTTGACACAAGATAAAATTTCAACGGTTGTGTATGATATACCATGCTTAAATAATTGTTAAATAATTTTGACAAAATATATATAGGAGAAACTTCTAGAACATTACAGAGGAGGATATCACACAGAAGTGACATAAACACAAAGAAATCAAAAACTTGTGCATTAACAGAATATGCATTTAATCTCAAGCTTGACTTTAATTATTTATCTGATGCCAGCGTTTTTCCAGAAGGAAAGAAATAACAAAAACGTTTTATTTTTAGAAACGACACATTCAGAAAAACAAAAATGTGTTAACAGGAAATCGGATATAGAAAAAATAAGTTTACTGGTACATTATTATCTTCTCAAACATAAAACACACATAGGTTTTATTAAAATATGAGTACTTTGAAAAGATATGCACAGCTTAGTAAGAACTAGTAAAATAAAATCAACAGAGACAGAATATAGCACATAGAAATTGTAAAAGCACTCCATAAAATAAAGTAAGATACCTTTCACTATTAATTGGCACTGGATTACACTTCAAAGACTTCACCTAAATTCATTAGTACGATACGAATAAATAGTTATAAAGACTACTTCGACTTACACAAACTACTTTAGCTATTATAAGGTTCGACTTTTAAGACCATTCCCTACCAATTCAAATTACATTTAGACTTTCCGCTCGTAAATCGATGTTTTCAGAATTTTAAAAGCTCGGGAATTGCGTGCATTATAGATGGAAAGGTAAAATACAGACTTAAGAATTGGTTAAGAGCATCTGTCGATGTATTTGAATTTCTGACGGAAGTTGTATATCAAATAAATCTAGGGTAATGCTTCCTAGAATATGAAACTTTAAGATAAATACGATAACATAGAATACTTTATAATGACCCATTTATTGTTACTGTAGTTTCTAGAACGAATAAATTTAAATATTGAATCTAAAAAAAAAGATATGGGTATATACATATATATATATATATATATATATATATATATATATATATATATATATATATATATATATATATATATATATACCAATTTGCATAAACAAATTATATTCACATCACAAAATTGTAATAAACATGCTATAGAGCGTTTCACACAGCAGCCAACGTATTGAGATACGTTGCAGAAAGATTCCTCTTTAGAGAATTGCAGCAAATTAGAGTGACTGAAATAATGAATGACAAAGCAAGCAAAGTTCGCAGCGATATAGAACCATCCACATAATGCGATATATAATGAGGTACGACGCTTTTCACAGATGGAAGCACAAAAGACCCAAACAACAAATAGTAGAATAAAACCAAATGTATACTAGAGAGAAAATTAATAAAAACACCAGAGAGAAAACATTACAAAAAATAACATAACAGCACACAAAGAAGATAGTTCGTAGCTCGAAAAACTCGTGGAGAATCGTAACACAGCGTGGGCCCGTAAGTTGATTATCATTATATACTATACATAATATACATGTATACACTAATTATGATTTTTGTTTTAGGTATCCTACAAAAAAAATTCCAAAAAACACACAAAAAACGGCTTCGGTCACCAAAAAAAATCAAAAAAATAGGCGCAAGCCACCAAAAAAATTAACAAACACCACAAAAGAACCCGGGCACGTAGGGCCCAACCCCTTGAGCATCAAGCCTCAGACTGGAGACTTGAAGCCCAAGTAAGCAATTTTAGTTCGCGGATAAGCCAATTACGATAACAGGATTATAGCGACAATGCGCTGTCCTGAATTGATTCGATTAGGGAGCTATGTTGGAGTTCTATTACCCAGGACTCCCACATGAAGAACATTTGGCTGATAGTTGTGCCTCTATCGTACATCAGAGTGCTATAGGGGTAAAGGGATGGTCTGGAGCATTGGAGCGCGGTGGAGTGACTCCTATTTTTACTCGAGTTAATACACCTAGCTCCAATGAATTGTTACACCCGAACGTAATTCGGTAATGCTTGCTTGCTTACAAGTAGAATCAGGGTTGTATTTGTATTTGCTTTTCACACAGAAAGAATTAAAATAAATATTTTCTAACGTAACTAACCAGAAGTGCCTATTGGATACAAGAGATGAAAAGTAGGGAAACGATTTTAATTAAATAAATATTTACAAAATATAATTTTATTTTATATCGTGCTAATTGTTTTTCGGTGAGAATACAACTTGCTATTCGAATCATGGTCATTTCAAGCTGATTATCATCGTACCTCTTACCCATAATGATAACAAGGCTTTGTGGTTGTTTAGTAGTTACTCTGACTGCACAGTTTAATGTTTATTGAAAATGGAAATTTAAAAATTAAGCCAAGGGAATATCTTGCGACATCTTAGAAGTGCTATGACGAAAGAAGGTTTTAGTACTATATCTAAAATATGTACAGATGCTGTGAAAGGAGGACTAATTCTCGTAAAAAAAAAGAAGACGTACCCAACGAAAGTAGAGTGAACAGCAGAATGTTCACTTACGACGCAGTAGCTCATACGCGGCTCCGCGCCATCGTACAAAGTTTTTGCACAGTTAAAAAAAAGACAAAAAATTAGCAAACATTTCACGCACAACAATGTGGAGAATACTACATGAAAATGACCTTTGTTTTTTGCAAACGAGGAGTAAAGTCGACAAGGATGGAACGGCTAACACTATTTTAATTTATATAAGTTATTTGCATTTATTTCCAAGTTACCATTTAAAACTCGATACAGTTATTCTTTTTAGACTAAGCTTAAAAATCTAAATTGTCTGTATTTATACGGTTCGGCTTTGCATCGAAACGTTACCGGTATTGTTCTATTGTAACTTCATCGAAGCCATCTGAACACCGGTTCTGTTTTCCGATCTTTCGGCCAGTTTCTGGCGACGCGGCGTCTGTGTTTGATTGTTAGGTTTGGAGACAGTGACATAACAATATAATTGAATCACATATAATAGGATGAGTGAGCCGTATGGTAATCTTTCACAACCTATGTCAGATAAAACAACTTTACTAATGTTAATTTTTTTCTGTTGTTATTCATTGGGTATTGCATTTATGTATATACGGTTGTTCTATAAAAATTCTTGGATAATGCGTCATAAGTTTATTTGTAAATTATAAAGCATATAAATCATAGCTAAATAGTTTAGAAAAATGTTGATAATAAAAACTAACCTTGATAACATTCCTTTAATTGTTTTTATACAATACCAATACACAATGCAAATTTTAATAGTATACAAAAATGTATCAGCAGTATTATCTATATAATTATCAATTTATTTTTTGGGTGTACTAACTACTCAATGATTTAATAAAATTATAGTCCAATAATATACTGGAGAAGCTGATTCACTCAAAAACAAAATCTGGCACCGTGAACTATTGAAGAATTACACAATTCCAACGGCGTTCTGATTAATATTCATTAATATCCGGTCATTATTATTGGAGTAACAATTATTAACAATAGCCTAACAGGAGGTCGAAAAACATCACCTACAATCTTATACACAATAAATATGCAACACACAATACACAAATCTACGTTTGCCCAATTTACGCTACAAACTCACAATTACGATACAGTTTACATAAACATATAACACAAAAACTAACCTTTCATAAGAAATGTACGGGTGAGAAGAAGCTATGATATAGGCAGTGATCACTATGCACTGGAAACTACATTTGACCGTAAAGGAATAGAAATAAAAAGCACAGAAGACAAAAATAAGAAATACAAGGACATTATTAAAATACAAGAACTAGGAGAAAAGGGAATGGACAGAGAAGGAAAAATGACAGAGAAAGTAGAAGAAGAATGGGAAAAACTTAGAAATGCTATGATAAATACAGCAAAACTAGTATGTATGACCACAAGAAATAATAGGAAAGAGGAACGGACATCATAGTGGAATAAGGAGGTAAAAATCGAAATAAAAAAAAAGAAAAAAAAATATGAAAGATACAAAATATTATACTATTTCTTTAATGTCCAAGCTTCCAACCCATAAAATAATACGAAGAACATGTAACATCTCAGAAGTCTTATCTTTAAAGAAATTGAAATGCAGAGTAATTTTTTCAGTTTGTTGAAAGAATTTCTTGCCTGTCCTATTCTTGCCTTAATCTCTTCTGTGTACTCATTGTTTTCGTTAATTATTGTACCCAGATATTAATATTTTTCAACGTTTTTAATTTGTTCTCCATGTATTGTTGTTTTCTTGGCGCTGTTGGGCTTTTGAAATTACCATAAATTGTATCTTTCTTGTGATTAGGGACAGTCCGTTTTCTTCACTGACTTCTACACTCTACCAATCATTTGTTGTAAATCCTCAAGACATTCCGCTAATAAAATAGTGTCGCCGGCAAACCGTATAATATTGATTGGTCGGCCATTTACTTTTATTCCCATAGTTAGTTCTTCTAGTGCTTCCTGGATTATTTCCTCTGAATACAAATTGAACAAAGTAGGAGACAGGACACAGCCCTGCCTGACGCCCCTCTCAATCTGTATTTCATTCGAAAAGACGTTGTTCTCTTTTACCACAGCGATCTGATTATAATAGATAGCGCTAATGATCCTGATGTCTCTCATATCTATGTTTTTCTTTTCAAGTAATTCGATAAGACGGTTATGTCTGACCTTATCGAAGGCTTTGTTGTAATCCAAGAAACACATAATACTGGCTGATTAACATCCATGCACCTTTGCACAAGTACATTCACAGCGAACAGGGCTTCCCTCGTTCCCAGTGCATTTCTAAATCCAAATTGTGTGTCACTTATATATGTCCTGCTCAAGTTTGTTGTGTATTCTCCGGTGTATAATTTTTAAAAATATTTTGAGCGTATAACTCATTAAACTTATTATCCGATGGTCTTGGCATTCTTTTGCATTTGGTTTTTTTGGTAGTGTTATGAATGTTGACATCAGCCAATCTCTGGGAATGATTCCTGTACTGTATATTGTATTGAATAAGTCGACCAATATTCCAATGTGCTGTTCTTCTATTAACCGTAGTATGTCTACAGGTATTTCGTCAGGACCTGTTGCTTTGTTGTTCTTTGTTCGCTTTATCGCCTCTAATACCTCATCTTCTGTTATGTCTGGGCCGTTGTTGAACTTTTCCTGCTCTAGTACTATCTCAGTCCGTTCGTCTTTACATAGCTCTTGAATATATTCCTGCCATCTTTTAAGCCTTTCACCGACGTCTATAATTATTTTGCCGTTTTTATCCAGTAGTATGTTTGATTTTTTCTTAATATTAGTACCTACCTGTTATTTCCCTAATTTTTTTATGAAGGTTTAAGTTATCATGTTTCTCTACCAACTGTTCAATCTCTTCGCATCTGTCACTATACCATCTTTCCTTTGTATCTCTGATCTTTCTCCTTATTTTTGTGTGTATAATATTATACATGGACTCACATTGGCATCCTTTTCATCATTTAGATAAAAAAATAAAAGAAATTAATAGATCCGGTAAGCAACAAAAGTAAGAAATGTTACAAAGTAACTGGTAAAACAATAGGGAAGGTCTGAGATAAAACTGAGTGGGGAATCTTAAGAAGTCGACTGGAAGAAGATGGATTACAGTAGCACCGAATTTCATTGAATGAGAAGACGAGGAAAAAGAGACATATCATGTCCATAAACGGACACAATAGATGATAGATCGAAAGTGTTGCAACTGCCAGTATTGTTCACTAAAAATGTGAAATAAGTCTATAGCGAATATTAGTTTCGTTCGAATTTTTTATTGGAATGGCAGCTCATCTTTTATATATCAAACTGTAACGACTAAGAGGATTGTGATGGATTAAAGGACAACTCTAAATAAAGTTGGCCGTTATTTTTACCATTTGACGCACACATTGAAATTAAATTCCACAGAGCAACGAATAGGCACTTGCGGGATTAAAGAGATCTGTAATATGTCTCGGTTATATAGACATCATTTACACTTTAAAAACATTTTTATGAAATTGCTACGAAATGCAGAAGTAATTTACTATATTAGAGCTCTTCGATGATGTTTTTATGAAATCTGTCTGCCTGGTAAAACCTGCATTCATGAATATAATTAAATATAACTTTGGAATTTACAATAATTAAAAATGTTACTAATATTTCTAGAACAAAATCTAATAGATATATTATTAATAAACGAGACGCATTTTACAGACAAATTGTATTTTGAAATACCGCATTATCTAACGTACCATACTAACCACCCAGACAAGATAGCCCGTGGAGGTACAGCAATCTTAACCAAACAATCAATTAAACATTTTATGATGCAAAGTTATATAAAAGACTGTATCCAAGCTGCAGTAATTAAAGTGTGCTCATTATCTTACAGGTAATAAGATACAGGTCTATAAAACTATCATACGACCCGTTGTGATGTATGGAAGCGAAACGTGGACGATAACAAAGGCAAACGAAGAGAGACTATGTGTTTGGGAAAGAAAAATCCTAAGGAAGATCTTTGGCCCCCCCCCCCCCCCCCCCCCCCCCCTGTGTTGGATGAAGCATCAGGACAATATAGGATAAGAACTAACAAAGAGCTCGAAGAACTTTACCCAGACGCCAACATCATAAAAGAAATAAAGTCCAGAAGATTCCAATGGACAGGACACCTCAGAAGACATTCTGATGAACGAACAGTAAGACTGGTGTGGGAGGAGGTCACAACTGGAAGAAGACCGCGCGGACGCCCTCGTCTCCGGTGGCGAGATAATATAGCAGGAGACCTAAAGACTATGGGCGTGGAGAATTGGATGGAGGTTCCTCAAGACAGAAAACAGTGGAGGCATGTTGTCGAGTCGGCTAAAACCCACGAAGGGTTGTAATGCCACGGAGTAAGTAAGTAAGTAAGTATTACCTTACGAACTAATAATGGCAGCAGTATATTGTCCTCCAAAGCACAATATTAAAAAAACAGATTTCGGATCCTTCTTTTATATGCTAGGCCCAAAATTTATCGCAGCTGGTGACTTTATTAGTAAACACGCTTACTGGAGATCAAGGTCAATAACAACAAAGGGGAGTGAGCTCTATATGTAGTTTAATGCAAGAAAGTAAATAACCATATTTATCAACAGGAACACCAACGTACTTCTACAAAATGATGTAAAATAATGTTGTAAAATGGTTGTTAAATGATGTTGTAAAATGATGCTCTAAAATGATGCTGTAAAATGATGTAATATGATGTTGTAAAATGATGCTCTAAAACGATGCTGTAAAATGGTAAAATGATGCTTCAAAACGTTGCTGTAAAATGATGTGATATGATGTTGTAAAATGATGTAAAATGATGTTGTAAAATGGGACTGTAAAATGGTGCTGTTGTAAAATGATGTTATAAAATGTTGTAAAATAATGTTGTAAAATAATGTTATAAAATTGTAGCATTTTATTTTGAAGTCCCCTCATATATGTGTTAATTGAAATCCCCTTATATATGCATTATAATAACGAAGAATTTTTTCAATGTTTCTTAGTTCGTATCCTTCAATTTAAAAACCAAATAATCTCTTTCGTTCTTTTTAGGTCGCCGCCGTCGATAATAAATTATTTTATTGTTTATTTATGTCACAGGCGCAAATTCTTCGATATTTCTTTGTTCAAACCGCCCGATATTGCGTCTTCAAATTAATTTACGTCTTAATTTCCGTTGTGTTTAGTTTATACCCTAAGTGCTTTGTTTGTTCTAACTTATGCGAGCAATTTTTAAAGATAATTTCGTCACTTTCGTTGGAGCCGCGGTGAAGAGCGGTGATCTCCAGTGGTCCAGCATCATGTTCAAATTCACGTCGAATTTGTAGTTTTCTGTTTTTGTCCCTTTTCGGGGAAATCTTCGTCTTACGGAATGGAAATCAATTTTAGTAGCAGTTAATCGTCTAATTCCACCTGTTCCGGTTGTTTAGGAGGCAGAGTCATAAGTTTTGTGCTCAGTGCCGGCTTCGGCCTCAAATGGTCGATCCAATTTGCAGTGTGAGATCCAGTTCCTTTTGTTCGTGTGTTCGTGTCCAGAATTCAACTCCAGTTTCCAACCTCAGGAACTTGTTTTTGTGATATTGTGAAATCCAGGTAACATTTTTTTGTGTAAATTTAAAGTAAAGCAGACATTTTTCAAAAAAAGTAATAATTGCTTTTATACAAAAAAGAATTTGTAATATTTAAAGTAGTAAATTTTATGGTTTGACTTTAGCTGTCAATTTATTTATTCAGTTTTGTTTTAAATTTAATGTTAATTTATGACAGCCCGATTTAGCATTTTTGATTTGTTTTGTTTTCTTTTCATTTCATTTTTCTGGTAGTTACCCCAATCCGACACCCTGTCTTTTACTTATCCACGACCCCAGCTCTCCAACTAACCCCTGAGTGCCCGTTCGCACAAGTAGCGTTTATTTTGCTTACCCTATCTTCGCACCAAGAATTTCTATTCCCCAATCTTCTACCCCCAAAATCTTACCCTATGGTAGGCAAAATATATCGTTGCAAAATGATGTACAACAAGCACCTACTAACAAAGTCCAATAAAAGACCACACCTCTTAGATTTTTGCATCATAAAAGATCACTTTATGGACATAGTTCCAAGTTATGACCTATTGTCAAATCATTTACCAATTATTGCAACAATTAGCACCAGTGTAATTAATAAACAACCTACTCCAACACTGTATGTATATATTATATACGTCTGATCTACCAACTAAAACAACCACAACTAAAACAACCAAATACCTTGGGCTAAACCTGGACCAAATCCTGTGTTGGAAGAAACACATCAGCAAAACAGAAAATAAATACAACTAAGACAAAAAAAAAAACGAAATCAATTGGTTTATTGAAAAAAACTCTAAGCTGTCAATAAATAATAAAATTTTAACCAAAAAGACTTCTTGGTTGTCGAAACCAAACTTCAGATTTTTGCTGAAATCTATGCGTTCTATAAATTACAAGGCAAAACAGACGACGAAAGCACTGACATGGGGAATCTAAAATTGTATTCCACAACATATCGATTCATCTAAGCAAGGTTTCTTATACTCATAACGAGTAAATAATGATAAAGAAAAAACAATTAAGATTTGATTTCACGTATAGTGCCTCTGTATGTTCGCTATACGTATTTCATCCTAACAGGACTCATCAGAGCGACTGGTACAGAAGCTCTGAAGGATTTTACCCTTTTACATTGTAATAAAAAAATAATCTGGGACGATTAGGTAAAAAGTAGGGATTTTTTTTATTCTCAGCTAATTTGTTTATAATAATTAAAAAAACCGCACTGTAACTACAGATATAACTGTGATTGAAAATGTTTTATGGATCTACGCAACAATGATTCAATACTAAATAATAAATCATTATTTGGTTAATAACCGATAAAAAAACGTCATATTTCTGGCAGTGTGAAAGTACATGCTTTAATATACCATATGTTATTGTAAACCGTATTGTAGGGAAGACCCAATCACTGTAAATGGGAAAATAAGTATCGAGAAATCTAAGAAACTAATATTTTTGTAGTTTTACCTGACATTTGGAATTACTCAATAAATTTGGCGTAAATATAGAGGCAATTTATATCTATTAATAACAATCTCGGCAAGTTTTGCTGATATAATAACATCTGAATAATAATAACTAATATAAAATAGGAGTACTTATGTGATATGAAGTCTTATTGGAAGAACGCAACAATGAACAGAAGTAACTTACCTGAAACAAAAGAAATTATATTATTAAATTGCAAACTCTGAGATAGCGCGTAAAGTAGGTACTGATTTTTAACTGTTATATAAAAATTTAAAAAATTTATATCATATAAAGTTACCAATATTTATCAAAAATAGTGTCAATTTTATGTGATTTAAAGCCGGCGATAGACACAAAATTTTACATAGTTAAATTGGGTAAATGAAATCGTAGACGGTAAATCACTGTTATATTCTGATGCATAGGACTAACGGATGGTTGCGCCAGTCTTGCTACGCCCCTGATCGAACATACTCGATGGACGATTTGAGTTTCTGTAAATATAATATCACATAGCAGCTTTCGGTTCTCTTCTGTTATTGTTAGTAGATACTTATTTCTTAACAACGTTCACCTTTTATATAATTATTAATACTTCGCCAAACATTTTTTTTAGTTTTTTACGTTTCTTCGTGATTTTTAGATCAATACGTTGGTGTTTAATGTTACAATATGACTTATTCGCTCCGTGCGTGACTGACGCGACACCTACCGCCTTCATCTGACAGTTTTGGACCTACCAATTTTCAGGTTAAACATATGACATATGTTTGACATTGTTAAATACAGGCAAAATTGACAATTATTAATAATTAACTTTTTAATTATATTTTTTCAGTTTATGTACAAAATAAATGTAGTATTAAAAACTGGGTTTCTCAAAATTCATCATAATATATCTTTTCAATCATATATCAATGGAAATCAATGGATTTTCAATCAATAAACGGAAAAGAAAGGGAAAAATCTAGCACTGGCAAATCAAGTTTTTCACGTGAAAGAGCATATATTTAAAAACAGTAATAGTAAAAGTTATAATATAAAAACTAAAGTCACCAGGCACTCTGCAGTTAGCTTGAACCCTTATAAAATATCATTTAAGGTAAATTATTTAAATTTTTCCTATTTCAATTGCATAAAAATGAAGTTATGTGATATTTACTTTTTCATATTAATAGCACGGATGCATCTTTTTCTTTTCTCTAATTTATATGTAATCTTTGGGAACCTATAAAAACTACACTTACTATTTTTGCTATTATTAGCACAATTACATATGCAATATGTATTTGCACCCATTTTTGATAAAATTTATGCGTAAAAAGATAGGTCCAATTTTGTCATATTTCGCCGCTACGCACGCTGGCATCGTTTCAAAGTACCCCTACCATGGTCACGCACGGAGCGAATAGTGGGTGGACAAATTATTAGGGATACCACAGATTTGTGCACCAAGGTTAAATGTTTATTTTGAGTAAAACAAGTGATCCTTTTTTTGTTTGATCTTGTTATTGGTAGATTATGAACAAATTATTATTTACCAAAAACGTGAAGTAAAACGCAGTTGGTTTTCTGCTGTTTTCACGGTGACATCTTACAAATCATTGCAAATATTTGCAAATCATTTTTGCACGTTTTCCTGTTTGATTTAATTAACAGGTAAGCGATATTTGTTATTGAATTTATTCTGTTCAATTTAAAGACAGGGATTGAGTTATTACAGATTATTCAAATTAAAAATTGTCTTTTTAGTGTGGGTAAGGCTTCAGACTTATCTCGAAGAAAATGTAAAGAACTGCAAACTTTATTAATGCACACCAAACATTCCCAGACTCACTAAATATTCTAATTGTTGTAAAATTTTAAAAGCTGATTAAATGAAAAGATCGTGGCATCACAATTACACTAATCTTGAAATGCAAGATAATATGCTCTGTGTTTATGTATAAGAAAATTATTCCTGCCTGGCTGCTGCACGAAGATATCGAAATATATCAAGACAGATTTCAACCCAATCGCCAAACTCTCGAGTTCGACTTCCGTGACGCTCGCCTAAGCTTCGCTTCAAACGTTATTTTTACTGACGAGGCTACATTGACACGTAGAACAGTATTTAACTGAAGAAACAGCTACATGAATTCCTCAACGTTGGATTGGCAGAGGTTGTGAAGGTCCGTGGCCACCTAGAACACCCGAATGTAATTACTAGATTTTTATTTTTGGGGCATATGAAATCACTGGTACAGTATTATAGTAAATAGTAAATTTCGCTAATTTTATTGACAATAAGTCAAACATATTTTTTAGAGAAGTTAGACGATCGTTAATGAAAGAATTGATAAGCTTATTTAGGTAAATGTGTTTTTTGATATTTTCGTGTTATTAAAATTGTTCTTTTATTTAGATTACAACAAAATGGTTCTTTTTAGAACCACAATTTGTTTTTAAATGTTGAATGCACGTGTCGTTTCAAGAAATTTCAATAAATAATATATTTTTTTGTTAATAGAAAATAAAATTTCATTTGCGTAATAAATGCAATCCTATGACCCAAAAACACCGACATAATTAATACATTAATCAAAATAACTGTGCAGCTTCATTTTTAACTTCAAATATCTCGAAAAATAATGACTTTATCGTTACGACTGAAGAGTATGTTAGTTACATAGAAAGCCTTGGTCTGCTTAGCAACGTTCTTCCATTCTACCCTGTCGGATACTTTCCTTCGCCACTGTTTATGGTTTTAAGATCTTCATGTTAATTAGTTTTGCCATTTCCATGGATGTCAATCGATGAATTTAATGCTACTATTTAACTTTTGTTCATCTTTTGAACACTACTGTCACTATCGTAACATGTTAATCTAAAATTGCTTACGTCAGCTTTGATCGGGAATATGTAATAGAATCATTTGATTAATCTATGTCGATATATTCAGCTACGTGATGCAAGCTTCGTATATAATCAATGACTGTTCGGATTTACGTAATAATAAACAAGTTTAATCAATCTAATTGTTTGCGTGTATAAATACACTGTCAATATTTGTAATAATCTCTAGACACTATTATCGCAGCCTCGTAAATACCCCCATCGGCCGAGTAAAACTTAGGATTCATGGTACGTGTACGAATACTAGATGCAAGTTCAGTAACTGATTAGAAATTGGCCAGCAGTTGATTACTTGGGCTTAAGTTGTAATCGAAAACTTAAAGTAGAGTTTTAGCAAAAGAGCTTGTCTTTAGTTTATTGCTGTACGTAGGAAAACTATATACTATATGTATTTAGAGAAGAGTAAGTAAGTGATTAAGCTACAAAGGAGCGACAATATTGAATTAACCCCCCCCCCTAATGTTAAATCTAAAATAAACATCTGTTTTTTCTATATCTATTGGAGTTTTGGCTGTACTAATCCCCAAATGGACATACAGATAGAATAGAATAGAAATATGCTTTATTGTCACTGAAAATTATTGAACAATTTTATGGACAAAACTAAAAAAAAATCAGTCAAAAAGTACAAAAAGTATAAAACAAAAACAAATATAATAAATAAACGGAACAATACAATTTTAAATTAGTAAAATTATTGTATAACTTACATAATTTGTAAGACAACAACAACAACAAATGGGACAAATTGTAGCCACTGCTTTAGATACCCAAATGTAATTTGGGATGGATCACACTAAACCATAGGATTGAAATTGTTGTAGATATATGTGTTTAGAGAATCTTTTTGAAATTTTTTGCTACTCAATATGGTTAACGAGAACTTAAATATTTTAGCACTAAACAATCAGTACAACTTTTTTATTTCAAAATACATTTATAAAATACATATTTACATGAACTCGACAACGATGGCCATTGGTACAGGAACAATAATATTAGATATACAGAGTGGCCTAAAAGTCTGGAAACGGCCAATTATCTCGTAAATTGCTAGTTATAATTGTACAAAATTTGAGGTACACCTGTTTTAAGATATGGAGAGTCTATATTTGATATTTGCTATGTTGCCAGATTTGCCGGTTCTCTTATATTATTAGTAACGTTGGTTTTTCAAATTCATCACCCTGTATATTCAGTCATTATTGGAATCTCCTATTCAATACGAGTTCAACCATATGTAACACTTATGATTTTATGTAGTCGGGAAGGTCTTAAATACATAAAATAGAAGTTTGGTAACGCCTAATTGTCTCAATAAATTTTTTAATACTAACTATTTTCAACTACATTAAAACGTAACAATTGATAGATTACATTTTTAAACATAATGGTTACTTTATCAAGTGTTCAAAATGTGCTTCATTTGTGAGTTGACAGTACCCTAATCGATGGTAGAATTCGTTGACTTAGCTCTGCAAGACTTGCTGGTTTAGTTTTGTAAACTGACTTTTTCAAGTATCCCCAATAAAAATAATCTTTAGGATTGAAATCAGGTGAACGTGGAGGCCACTCAATTGTACCTCGTCTACCAATCCATCGTCCGGAATATATCTCATCTAAATAACGCCGAACATTTACACCAAAATGAGCTGGAGCTCCATCTTGCTGAAACCATATCTGATTAAATAAAATTGGCTCCAAACAAGGTTCTCAGTGTAGGTAAAATTTCATTTCTAAGTAACATTTCGTAACTATCTGACGTTAAATTTCCTTCGATAAAAAATGGCCCAATTAACTGAGTACTTATTATACTTGACCATACATATAATTTTTGTGGTCTTTGACTCTTTGAGTATGGCCATCAAGCATTCAGTGTGGATTTACGTCACTCCACTATCTTAAATTGTGTCAATTTACACTTCCACACAGTGGAAAGGTTGCTTTATCGGAAAAACATATTCTGTTAATGAAATTTTCATCATTTTCAATTTTATCCATCATTACCTCAGTAAACTCTAATCTACGATCAAAGTCATCTTCACTTAAGTTAATTTTGTATGGTTTAAATTTATTTTTACGTAATACACGTAAGACCGAAGAACGACCAACATCATGTACTTGTGCAACCCTGCGTGAGGATGTATATGGATCTTCAACAAAACTTTGCATTATATTTAAAGTTTTGTTGTCTTTGAACAAATGCCAAAGTCACAGCATTTCTTGAGCTGAGCCACATGACATACGGGGCAGAAACACGACCTGACACAGAGAGGACAAAAAAGATGTTTTTTTATTAATGATACAGTAGTAAAGAGGACAAGAGACGGTTCAAAATAGGAAACGATCAGTAGGAAGACCACGAAAACGATGGAACGACAACTTACTGGAGGCACATTGAAAAACAGACAGTCATGTCTACATCAAAAGAATAATATAGAAATTGACGACATGCAAATAGGTAAGCCCATCGCTCAGACGATTAATGGTAAAGGTAATAATGTTCATCCATTTCTTCTTCAAAGAATTTAAATGAAAATGCCAAAAAATTACATTTAAATTAAATCTTATCAATCGGCAAATTGTTTAAACTTTGGAATACAAGGCTAAATACATGTTTACATCCCTTCTTAATGATGATATTGCTAACAATGCACTTTGACACTTACAGTAAAGGCGATAAAAAGTTGCGGTACCGTAATTAACAAAACAGCACTTTTCAGGATGACAAATAATTATTTCCTGCCATTATTCTTGTAAAAATGCCGTCATAAAAGAGAGAACTCCCTCAAATTCTAAATTATTATCTTGCTTACACATCATTATTTTTGCGTAACTCGTTTGTCTAATGTAAACAACTTAATTGACGTGGATTTTGTTATTTTTTGCAATTTCTGTAAGTGGTTTTAAAATAATGAAGTTGAATAGTAAGTATTGAGTAAGTAAAAGCCGGTATTTTTAGGTGTGAAAAGTTGTGTTTGAAGCAGTGGCGCACCCAGGAAGGGGTTTTGGGGGTTAACCCCCCCCCCCCCCAAATTCTGACCTTATTACTCAGACATTTTAAGGACTCAAAATTGAGGTAACATCATAAAAAAAATTTCGGTGGCCAACCAAAACCCACCCCCAGAGGCAAATTCTAGATGCGCTACTGGTTTGAAGATGTTATTCACGCATTGAAAGATTCAGTAAGTCTGAATTTTTAAATATATTTATAAAATGTGGAAGGTATGTCAAAAATTAAAGGTGTAAGGTAATAAGAAGATAAACGATTTGATAAGAAATATTTCAAAATTCTTGAATGGAATACCGAAATTTTATTTCTTCTTAAAATCTTAATAATTCCAAATCGATCTTCCAAACTAGTAAACTATGTCTCTTCATGATAATAACAATGTTCGCCAGCTAAGAAGAATCAATTGGATGCATCTTTAGCATTATTAAATGTTGCCTAGATGCCATTGCGTTGCCATTATTATACACCACGGAAATAAGGCAAAAAATACCATGTTCGGGACACTGATACGGCCAGGTTACAAATGGGTTTTTTGGGTACCTTAATGCCCGTCACAGTTCGAACAAATAAATGTCAAAAATGGAAGTTCCTTTTATTTAAATCGCTAGAGGTAAAAATAGGTTAATTTAATATTATATCATTCTTAGAGTATTTATTCATCTTTTAGTAGATGGGCAAAGGTTTAAAAGCTGTTTTTGAATTTTAGTCAGATCATTTGTGGCTTCCGAATTGCACAGGAAATAAAGCTATTTAAATAATCAAAAATTTTCTATAACTTTTGCAAAAATAAACCTAGTGCTTCGATATGGCATGAAAACTTATGTCAAATAGTCCTTATAATGCACAAAAAATTTCAAGACGATTCGTCAATTAGTTTAAATTTTATTCAATTTGTTTATCACATTAGTGTGTTATTGCTCAGAAAATAATAATGATACAGCGATTCTGCGGAAACTACATGAAAAAAGAAAAAAAAAAACGGGTGTGGCAGTCCAGTACTCTGAGATAGCGCGTTTATACTTCTATACACGCGTTCGTCGTTAAAAATTTATATAGGAGTCAATCTGCACAATCATTACATATGTAATGCTATAGGTAAGAGAGAGCAGAAAGAGAAAAAGAATTAGTTATATAGGTATATGGTGCATCGTTTGCTGTATATAAACATTTGACCTGTAATAGGATTATAGTAAATGAAGGATTGTATCAATATTTTAATGAAAATATATATTTTTATTTTTATATATGTATAAAAAGAGTTGAATGCAAAAAAAAAAATTTTACACATACTCTGCAGTAAAATTCATTGTTTATTTTGTTATTAATATAAAAATTACAATACAATAAATACACTGCAACATAATTCAATATATTAATACAATATAAATTAAAATGTGATATTCATAAGTATTTAAAACTGCCAATATACATAACTTACTTTACGAAGATAAAAATAAAAAACCAAAAACTCGGATTATGTTGTAAATTTTCATTTTATTTTAAAATTTATGTTTTTTGCATATATTACATTATATTTAATAAGATTAACGTGAGGTTTTTAAATATTTCAAAAATAAAAAAGGAAATTCATAATTGGGATTCGAACTCACAACCACCAGCGTATGAACCAAACACGTTTGGATTTGCCAATTAGACATGACACTAACGGATTTCAAAATTGACAGTTCTCGGTAAAACAGTAATTATTTTGAAATACAAAAGCCTAAAATAATTATAAACGTTTAATTTTAAATAATACAAAACATATCACATAAATAATAATATTAATACATATTATATATATATATTATATATATATATATATATATATATATATATATATATATATATATATATATATACAATATATATAATATTAAATACAAAAGGAACATTTTTATTCTTGAGAGAGGAAGAGAGAGAGAAAATATATCTTCTGTCTCTCTCTTACTCATTATCTTACATATGTAATGGTTTCACAGATTCACTCTCATGCAAACATTTTACGAAAGTTATTTTTGGCTTATAAACGATTTGAATAACTTTGTTAATATTGACTGTAGTCTAAATCCACTTAGTAAACTTTAAACTTCAATAGAGCGGTCAGTAAAGCTTTAAAAAAAAGTACTGCCGCCCATGATGCTTTTAATATCTCCGGAACTTGTTTGATGGATTTTAATCATTCTTTTTTAAAATTTGTATGTGCTTGTAGAGTGCATTATAAACATGCGATGTTTTTTATAGAATTAGTACAAAATAATCTGTGTAATTTGTTTAAAAATTTTAAAACAATTTTTTTAAAAAAACTTGATTTTTTTGTTCCATTCTGCTTAGTTATTTTTATAATTATAAAAGAAATCTTTATTTTTTGTATCTTTATCACGCATATTTTAATTTGTAAATATTAAGTATTTGTATAATATTTATGTATATATAATTTGTTCATTGATTTTACTTCTTAAATAGAGTTTCATGTAGTCCTCTTGATTTTATTTTCTATGGTAATATACATACCCAATGCGAAAGGGAGAAAACCAGGGAGTTCTAGATTAAACATATATATTCATCTTCCCTTTCTGATAGCTTTATATGTTATATAAAGGTCATCGCATGTTCAAAAGCAACAAGTGTTAAGTTTATAGTAAATTGCATGGCACATATGGTCCCTCAATGTTTCAAATTCGTATCATATCCCATCGTAGCCCCTGTAGTTTTTTATTTTACAATCAATTTTAATTAATTTATGATTTTAAAATAAATGTTGAATGCTCGACTTATATTGCTGTTAAAATTTAGAAACACTAATTACATAATTGCTTTACACTTTATATAAAACACCCCCTCATTTGATCTGTTCTGTATTATGCATACCAGTTTATTTAACTAACAGCTTAATCTCATTTAGCACAAAGATAAATTCACATTCCTGTTACACATTTTTAAATCTAATTAAGCGCTTAATGCAGTATTACAAAAAGTGCGAAAAATAGCAACTCGGCAATCTAATAAAGGACTTTCTGAACATGTGGGTGGCGCCAAAATTGATTCTATCCATTTTAATACAGTTTTTTTGTCTAGTGCATTTTGTCATAATTGATAATTAGTGTTTTTTGTAACCAAAGTCCCTGTATCCAGGAATCTTTAGATTGGAATATTGACTAATACTAACCACTCAAAATTGAAACAGATGTAAAATGAATGCGGTTGAAAGATTAGCCGCATAGAAAAAATGAGGGGAAGGAGATCTTAGTCAAATCCTGACATTTGTAGCAATTTATATTATCTACAACTTTATTTCTATTACTTTTACTCGTAAAATGGAAAATAAACAAGTTTTAAACAAAAATAACTAAAAATTTTTGAACAAGTTTTTTGACTGTCGTATCAGAGGACATTGACATTCTTGTCTTGCTCGCGGCATTAGCAGTCCAATGTAATGTTGTGTGTCCAAACTTTATTTTAAACGTTCAAAAGGGT
>NW_027312546.1:0-28461 GCF_040954645.1 Diabrotica undecimpunctata | reverse complement strand
TAGACCGATGAGAGGGAAAAAAATAATATACCAACAGAAAAAGAAGTTGCCAAGGCAATAAAAAGGTTAAAAAACAACAAATCCCCTGGAGAAGATGATATACCCCCTGAGCTGTTCAAGTATGGAGCAAACGCGCTAAAAAAATACATAATAAAACTTGTTACAGCCATTTGGAGAGAAGGAAAACTTCCAGACAGTTGGAATGTAGGTATTATAATACCTATTCACAAGAAAGGGGATCCACTAATATGTGACAACTATCGAGGCATTACCCTCTTAAATACGGCTTACAAAGTACTGGCTTATATACTTTATGATCGTTTACTAGTATATACTGAGGAAAAAATAGGCAAATACCAATGTGGATTCCGAGAAGAAAGGTCAACAATTGATCAGATTTTCCTTCTCAGACAAACCTTAGAAAAGACATATGAATATGGAATCGATACGCACCACCTCTTTATAGATTTTAAAAGCGCTTATGACAGTGTAGACAGAAGCGCACTTTATAATGCTATGGCAGAACTAGATATTCCGACGCATCGAATAACATTGGTAAAGGCAACTCGAAAGTTGAGTGCAAAGTCAAGGTACAAAACAGAGTGTCAAGGTCTTTTCAAACACATACTGGATCCAGGGAGACATTCTATCGTGCCTATTGTTTAACATCGCGCTAGAAAGAGCCAAAGAGAAATCGGACATAATAACCAGAGGTACGATCATCAATAGAAGTGTACAGATATTGGCCTACGCAGATGACATTGACATAGTAACACGGACAAAAAGGGACCTGATACAGGCTTTTGAAACATTAGAAAAAGACAATGAGACTTCAGGTCAACTTTTTTTATTTGGAACATTTTTGTCTACGGTGTACAGATTATTGATAAATCGATTTTTTTGCGTTTTTACCCCCTGCGAGCGGGATTTTAGGGGGAAGCCCGGGGTAAAAGTGGTAAACTTTTTTGCAGTGGTATTTTCGTCTCTGACGACTGGAGTATAAGATAATATTCATATTTATTTTACGATATATCCTCATTTTTGTTGTTTCCAGTAGTGTTTGGTGTTTGATATTTTTGCTCAATATTCTGCATTATATGTCATGATAGGATTTATTCGTTTTCGTGTCGAACACACATTTCATAAACCAAAAACAACTAAGAACGGTACAAACAACTATTAAAATCTGATAAAAAGACTAAAACCAATACAATAGTGTAACATCCTTTAATATACGTTTAAATTTTTATTATTTTATTACAGAACTACGCAAATTACTTAACCCTCTCGTCACATTCAAAAAGGTCTTCATATCTGCAGAAACAAATACATGATCAAGAGTCTATAATCTCTTCAGGATTACAGCGGTTAACCTCAGTATCGCCCCACTTTACTTTGACACTCCTACAATTTTACACTCCTATACTTTCTCTGTTAAGACTTATTAAATTGGTATACCGTACTTCATGTCTAGGTGCGATAAGTAAGTAACATTTTTTAGAGCTTCCAAGACGATATTGGTAGTATATTTTTTTAGCTGTTTTGATAAGTTTTAAGGCCGGTTTTCACGCTACGTCTTATTGTACGTTTTGTTGGATAGGACAAATCCTATACAATAAAACTTGGCATGTAAACAGCAAAACGTTACGTGAAAATGCATGTTCAGACAAGTCGTCCGATCTTGACTTATTTGACGACTAGTTCCACTGCAGTTGGTTTCATTTTTCCAAAAAAAAGTCTAATAATGTCAGATTTGCGGCAATGCACCCACGATTTTCTCGGGGAATTTATTGAATTGTATAAAAGTTTTTAAGTAGTTATGTTTTAAAATCAAGTAGATTGCATTACAGGTTTCACGAATTATTTGGCTTAACGCTGGTTTGGATATTATGATTGTGAACTCCAAGTCCTTGACGCTGCGTCCTGTTGTAAGATATCTCAGAGTTGCTGTGAGTCTTTCATGGGGTGTAATGGCTTTTTTCATGAGGTGTCTTATTTCAATATGTATAGTGTTACCAACTCTAGCAATTAACAATAGGCTGAAGTGTCCATTCGCAAATAATTGCGCCAGTCATCTGGTTCGCCTCTTTTAGTAACGAGACGTGGGAATACTGGCTTCTTTTTAGAAGCCCACTCTCTTGACCATCTTGCCTTTTCCCTCTTCATCCCCTTTTTCCTCGGTCGTAGTATCTTTATAGTTGAAAAAATAAAAGAAAGCAGCCGTGTTTCCTCCATAATAAAAAAAAACACTAAACAAACTTCACACAACTCAAGACTCTGAATTAGAAATGAGGTAGAAAACGGAAGGAAAACCGTAGTGTGTATACACTGGACAAAACGTACATTTTGTCGTACGTTTTATATGACCCACAAAACGTACAATAAGACGTAGTGTGAAAACGGGCCTTTAGATAGGTTCCTCTGTACTTGTAAATATATTCAGTGACAAAGACGTTGGTAGTAAATTTATCGTTTTACAGTAATAGACGCTTATTTTGGCTGATATGCGAAAAACTTTTAGTAGTCCCGAGCTTGTGATGTTTTGACTTAATTGCAATTAAAGGAAATGCCTTATTGAAAATACAAAAAAGTCTTTTCAAAAAATCACTGAAATTATAGTCCACGTCCACGGAGGGAAAGTGCCACCCAGAAGTCAAGCACAAATTTTGGAAGTTACAAAAGTTATAAACGTTCTACAAAATGTACCTAAAGAGTTAAAGTTGATATATACTGCTTCATAATTAGATAGTTCTGCATTAATAATTGTAGAGCGTACATCAAGCGTAATTAATATTCAAGTCACCGCATAGAACTTTTCTTCTTTTACTGGGCAGGTCGCCTACCAAATTTCGCAAGTTCTGAAAAAATACTTCCGTATAAGAATCAGATGATCTATAAATGCAAAGCACGTATAGATTAAGATTGAAAACTCAAAAAAGGCTTTATTCAACAGAAAGTCATATTTTGTTATAGGAGAGAAATTATTATTTGTAGAAAGAATTAGGGTGCCACCATAAGCTGAACTTGAACGATACTGCCTAATTCCACAATATTTACCTATAATTTAATTTCGGGAATAGTAAAAGCAACCGATAAATAAATAGATAGAAATACTCATTTAGATAAAGTGTCCCTGGAAGAATCAAAAGAAATGCTGGCAGTTGAAGTATATAATTATGTTACCCGCTCGAATATTTACAACAAAGTTAGCGAGCTGGAGTAAAGAAGCGCAGAAGTGGTGCTGACTGAGGGAGCGCAATGCGCGTGTAGTAGATAGTAATGTTTTCTTATTTAAATTATTTTTTAGAACATGTAGGTGCATTTAGCGAAGCGATGGAAGAGCGATTTTACCAAGACTTCAAGCAGAAAGAGCAATCTTTTTAAGAGCAAGAAAGAGAAAGCAATTTTTTCGTTGATGTACGAGTTCGTTGGGATGTACAAATGATGGCAGATTATTGTTGGTCACTTAAAAAACATGACGATTCAGTTGAATATAGACATAAGACAATCAAAAGGTCGTTTGAATTAAAGCGAGATGAATTTTATAAAACAAAAGTTAAACCTAAATTTACACCCATTCTTATTATTTACCCATACCCATTTGAAAGAAAAAGATTTATAGCTTAAGATGTTGTGCATATTATTTTTGGATAGAGAAAATTAACGGGTCTACATAGCACTCAAAAATAGCCAAAAACCATAGACATAGAATACAAGATAGACTGATCGTTGCAATACCAGCACGTTCTCCTAGTCATCATCATCATCATCATCATCCAGCCTCTCAGCCACTCTCAGCATAGACCTTTCCATTCGTCGTTGTGCCAATCTCAATTTCGAAGCCGTAGTCTTGGTTAGAGTCACAGTTTTCGCCCCATAGGTCATGACCGGTAATACGCATTGATTAAATATTTTTCTTTTGGGGCTAATTGGTATGTTGGCCCTAAGTATGTCTTGCAGTTTTCGAAAGGATTCCCACGCTTAAGTAATTTGTCTTTGGATTTCGCATATTTGGTTATCTCTGCTGATTCTTACTTCTTGACCCAAATAATATATGTATATTTCTCTACCATTTCTAGCACTTTGTCTTGAATAGTTAAATGGTTATTGGGGACCATATTTGTCATAAACTTAGTTTTGATCAAGTTCATTCTGAGGCCCACCTTCGAACATGCAAAGTCCAATTCATTTAACATATCTGTGGCTTCTCCTAAATTATCTGTGATAAGAACAATGTCATCTGAGAAACGGAGATGGTTAAGCTTTTCGCCGTCCATTGTTACTTAAAGGCATACTCTAATGCCGTTTTGAATAATTTCGATGCTACAGAGAAAATTAATGAAAAGCAGCCCTTGTATCCCTTTCTAATTTGCCAAGTTTATCGACCACGTGATTTAAATGACAATGAGAAGGTCACGTGGTCGATAAACCTGGTCAATTAGATATTGGGAACGCGACTGTATTGCAGGAGTCAATCTGTCTTGTATTAGGGTAAAGGGAGGAGATATGGACCAGGAGGATAGTCGGTCCGCTAGGTATACCTAACCAAGCTTGGCAACAGGGCAAGTCTATCCTACTCTGTTGTATCGTTTAACGTTAGTTGTTTAAACCTAAAGTTGTCTAAGCCTAAAGTTGCTAGTTTTATGTCTAATATTATGTTTAATTTCTGAAATGAGAGAAAAGAAAAATGAACTCTAATTCCTAATTTAATTCTAATGAACTCTAATTTGCTATTGCTGAATTTTAAAAAAAAATTATCAATTTTCGAATTTAACTTATCTATCTAAACTAAAGTCTAAGAGAAGTGTCTTTTCACTGGGGCGAGTGTTGCTTTTTAGGGTGTCCTGCCACTCACAACACTGTTTAAATGATTGTCGGTAACGTGTCTTTCCACGTTTGTTACCATGTTGTCATGACGATGCACTTATTATTTTCGCACATCACTGCAGTTAGTGTTTGCGGTTTTGTTTGCATAGTTTTATGGGTTATTTAATTAGACTTTGCGACCTGGCCGACTTGGTGCAAGCCACAGTTCAACGTATCGATCGTGTGTTTTAATTTTAAAATTAATCTACTATGTTAAATTTGAGATGTCTTTATTTCATTTGTTTCAAAAGATTTTTATTTCAGTTTTAAGTTGAAAAGGGGATTTTTTTTTTTTTTTTTTTTTTATTTTGAATGTTCCCTTTTAGTGGTTTTGTCTAAGTGTGTTGTGGTCTGTCATGGTTGCGGGTCGTCGTCTTGGATCATTTCTTCACCCCATTCATTGATCCATTGCATGATTTCTTTGTTGTTTATGTCAATGTCGGTTGGAGGGTATGTCATTTGTTTTTGTTGAAGTCGTTGTGTAAGTTTCTGTCTTGCCGTTACTCTTCGTGTCAGTGTACAGTTATTTATTATATGTGTCTGGTCCTCTGGTGTGTTACAGTGTTCGCAGTTTCCGTCTGTGTTTCTAAGGTTAAACCTGAGGTAATAAGCCTGCATGTGACCGTGGCCTGTTACCAGCTGGGTGGTTTTCCAATTTAAAGTTGGTGTTGTTAGTTTGGCCCTTTGAAATATGGTGTATGTTTTCCTGCCTTTGTCGGTATGATTCCAAGAATCTTGCCATGTGTTAAGTTTTATACTTTGCCTATATGCCTTGATATCTTAATTCCTGGTTATATTCAAGATGTCCTGTGGGTTATCGTGCGCTGATTTTGCCAAATTGTGGGCTATTTTGATGCCTGGATTTTCTCTGGTTGCTTTTATGATGTTGTAGTTGATGTTATTTTCTACCATTATTTCTAAGTTTCGTTTAATTTGGTTGATTGTTTTGCTCCTGTTGTTTCCGTTTTCCAGCTGTAACAATACCGTGGCCGAGTCCGTATGGAACGTTATTGAGTTGTTTGTGTATTTTTGTAAGTTGTGTGTGACTTTGTTGGTGGCGATGGCTAGAGCCGTGGCTTCTAAGTTATTTATGTCGTCGCTTGAGTTTATTTTGCAGTTGATCCGCGACATTGTTTCCCGGTCCTCAATGTACACACCGATCGTCCTACTCTCGTTATTGTTTGAGAGTTTGATACTCGCATCGGTGTACACATTGACGCCCGGTGCAATGTCTTGTTTCTGTCTTATTGTCCTGTTTGTGGGGTGCGGTGTGTCTGTTGTTTTCAATTTGAGTTCGTTTATGTTGTTTTGTTTGTCTGTATAAGTTTTGTGTATGGCAAAGGCATCTATGTTTAACGGCGTGGTTCCGGCCAGTATGTGAAGGGCCGCTGTTGGAGCGGTTTTATAAGCTCTAGTGATCGCCCGCAGAAAGGGTCTTTCTGCGGCGGCCAACTGTTTTGCGATCCGTGTGTCTTTCGCTCTTTTCCCCCAGATCTCTGCTCCGTAAAGGAGCATGGGTTTAATTGCGTTTTCATAGATAGCCTTTAGTGTTTTGGGTGTTCTACCCCAGTCTTTGCCGGCGATAATGAACAACTTGTGTCCAATGTCAGCTGCTTTTCGTCTGTTCACTTTCACTTGTGAACAGACATTGGTAACACTATCTAAGATGTTAAAGGCTCTAATTAGCCGGGAATCGTCAGTATTTTTTTGTTTTTTAACCTGTTTGGAGTAGCAAGAACTTGCCGTTTAGGCGGACCAACCCTGTTTGATGGGCCAGGGTGCTGAATAGCATTTTCAGTTACCTCTTCTGTAGGCATATGGCATATATTTTCTTGAGATTTGTCCATTTCGTCTAATACTCCTGGCATGTCATGTTCGATGTCTACGTTATCGGAAACCTGTAAGTAATACATATCCAAATTAGTATTCTTTTTATTTACAAAAGCCCACAAATTCAGAAGAATGGTTAAAATGTGCAAATGAATTCGAAGAACAATGGAACTACCCACACTGTTTAGCCGCTATGGATGGTAAACATGTGGCACTACAAGCACCAATGAACAGTAACAGTGAATAATTCAACTACAAATCATTCTTCAGCATTGTCTTGTTTGCACTTGTGGATGCAAACTATAACTTTTTATTTGTTGATGTAAGTTCACAGGGTCGTAAATTCGATAGCGGTATATTTAAAAATACTGTTTTAAGGAAGAAAATACCCTGAATATACCTGAGGGTAAACCACTTCCTGAACGTGATCTGATTATACCATATGTTATTCTGGCAGATGAGGCATTCGCATTACATGAAAACATTATGAGACCTAATTCTGGCGTTCACGACAAAGGTTCAAAAGAAAGAGTATTTAATTACCGCCTTTCTAGAGCAAGAAGGGTCGTTGAAAATGCTTTTGGAATTCTTAGCTCCGTTTTCAGAGTCTTAAAAAAACCTATGCTTTTGGAGCCGCAGAAAGCCAGAGACATAGTTTTAACAACTATATACTTACATAACTTTTTAAGACAGAGTGCACAATCCAAAAATATATATATCCTAGAAAGTACTTTTGACAGGGAGCATTCTAACGGGGAATTAGTAGCTGGATCTTGGAGAAATAAGGTAGAAAAATCCTCATTGTCTAGTTTAAGAAAAATACCAAGAAAATGTTCTTCAAATGCACAGGCAATTCGCAATGAACTTGCTGACTATTTTGTTACAGATGGACATGTAGCTTGGCAAGATGAGCAAGCATAAGTATAATGTTAACAATAGACCTACATTAGTTTTAGTAATAAATTTTGAATTTTGAAATACTTACATTTTCTATATCATCTCTGTTGTCACGTGTTTCTGTGTCGATTCGATTGACTGGTGCATCCTTTTCTGTCAAAAATTGAAAATGCTTATAAGCAAACCAAGTACTGACGAAAATATCATCTCGCCCTAAAAAAAAAAATTCAGTTATCTATAGAGATGAAACAAAACATTTATCAATGTCTACTGAAATTAAAATGTAAAATTACCTTTGCCTGTGCCCATTGACTTTTTCATTTTCACCTTTTCTCTTCTATATGAAGACAACAAAGACGTCATCTTTGTTTTAGCTTCAGCGACGGAACAATCGATATTGTCTGCAATAAATACCCATGCATCATATTTCTTACTTTTTATATGATAATTATTGCTTTTCGGATTCCACAATTCCGGTTTGTCTCTGTATGCCTCAATAAGTTTTTCAACTTCTTCATGATTCCACCCAAAACTCATCGTGAAAATAATGCAGAAACACAATAATCTGTAAAAATGGTCTTCAATCACAAACACCGTTCCAACTGAACGCGCACCTTTCTTTGATCTACACTACTACTCTGAGATAGCGCGGGATAATGTTCGCTCTTGTTTGAACTTGCACGGGCGCGAGGCGCTACTTGTCGTTCCACTAGTTGCTTAAGCTCGCTCCGCGCACAAAATGGAAACCAAAGACAAACAGCGGGCCGCGCAGCGCAGCGTGACTGTCGGACCCGCCCTTAAAGGCGGTGGGTCCCACCAGTCGCGCTATTCTGCGCTGCGTTGCTCTGCTTCGAGCAGAGCGGAGCAGAACTACACAGAGCGGCGCAACTTTGCGCATGTGATTCTAGAGGAGCAAATAAGTTCCAGTTTTTATTTACGCGCGCACGATGAAAACAAAATTAGCAATAGCAAGTGCTGCTGTTATAGTAATTAACCATTTTTTACAAGAAAAACGAAAGACCCGGAGGAAACGTCGTTATTGGGTTACACCAGTATTTAAAAGTAGACAAGGTTTATAATGGAAATAATCTTTTAAGTGATTTAGTTGCAGGACAGTTTCAAAATTTTTGTCGTATGTCGTTACACGATTTCGAGTACCTGTTAACAATTATTGAACCAGTAATAAGAAAGAGATGAAACAAAGCATTTATCAATGTCTACTGAAATTAAAATGTAAAATTTGCTTTGCCTGTGCCCATTGACTTTTTCATTTTCACCTTTTCTCTTCTATATGAAGACAACAAAGACGTCATCTTTTGTTTAGCTTCAGCGACGGAACAACCGATATTGTCTGCAATAAATACCTATACATCATATTTCTTACTTTTTATATGATAAATTATTGCTTTTCGGATTCCACAATTCCAGTTTGTATCTGTATGACTAAATAAGTTTTTTCAACTTCTTCATGATTCCACTCAAAACTCATCGCGAAGATAGTAAAGAAACAGAATAATCTGTAAAAATGGTCTTCAATCACAAACACCGTTCCAACTAAACGCGCAGCTTTTCTTTGATCTACACTTCTTTACCGACAACCAACGGATAATGATTCGTTCTTGTTTGAACTGTGCACGGGCGCAGCGCTACTTGTCGTTCCCACTAGTCGCTCAAGCTCGCTCCGCGCACAAAGTACCAAAACAAACAGCGCGGCGCAGGCGCAGCGCGACTGGTGGGACCCCGCCTTAAGAGAGCCCAGTTGTAACGCATCGTTGCGTACTTGTAGGAGTGTTATTTTCGATAATTGAAACTGCTACGTGTGATAATTTTATTTGAGTTTTTTTAAATTTCATTTTTTGTAAAAACAGGTGAGTTTGACCGATTATTTGTTAGTTTATTATTGAACTATATTTAAAATGTGTATTATAGAGTAAAAAGTACTGCTGTAGTCTGCTTATTTTTAAACAATATGGGCTGGTCCATCTGCCTCTCATCTTGCGAGGATAGATGGACCACTTAAGAGGAGGAGAGTTGGACCAGTATGTTTTGTTGCTTTTTGTTGTTTATATTCGCAAACAAAATACACCTAAGAGAGGTCACTGGACCTCTAGGAAGCTAAGTGATGCCATAGATGCTTTTAAAGAATGGTAATTAAGCCGCCAAAGCATTTGGAATACCCAAAACGACTTTCAAACGTCGAATAAAAACAAACAATATGGATAAGATGAACCGATTTGGTCCAGATTGTTCTTTAGGAACTGCTGTTGAAGCTAATATCGTAAGTCATATAAAAAAAACTACAAAAAAGCAGGCTTTGCACCAACTAGAACTGAAATAACAATCATGGCCTTTAATTTAGCTCAGCGATTAGGAATCCCCAAAATAAATTTAATGTGAAAGAAGGAAAATTTTTAAATTCATAAATCTGATACAAGAGTTACTTATTGTCTACTTTTAGGTAAAGCTGGGAAAAATGGTTAGAACTCTTTTTGAAATGAAGACCAGAAATTTCAATTAGAAAAGCTGAGAACACCTCAATTGCACGAGCTTTAGGAATGTCCATAGAAACAGTCGATAACTACTTTTCTGATCTAGAGAGAATTATGACCGAATATAATTTTTATGATACACCCGGGCACATATTTAATACTTACGAAACAGGATTACAACTGAATACTAGAGCCGGTCAAGTTCGAGCATAAAAAGGTTTCAAAATGTGTTCCTAGCGTAAGCCCTGGGGAAAAAGGTGAAACGATCACTGTAATAGCTAATTGTAGTGCAGAAGGGACTTTCTTGCCACCATATTGCATTTTTGAGGGGAAAAATAAAAAAGACGAGTCACATTATGGTATTCCACCGGGTTCCAAGATTAGTTTGTCGGAAAAATCAGCATACGTTAACAGTAACATTTTCTTAGAATGGTTACAAACACACTTTTTGCCGAGAAAGCCTCCGGGTTTAAAACCTTACTATATTAGATGGCCACACATCCCATACGACCAACCTGGATTTACTAGAATTTGCAGACCAAAACGAAATAATTTTATTTTGGTTTGCCATCTCACAGAACACATTACCTACAGTCTCTGGATCGTGGCTTTTTTTAAGTAACTTAAAAGAAACTTTTATGCTGAATGCCGTTTTATGGTACAGAATACACAAACAGGGTTCTAAAACGTCTTTCAGTTTGGTAAACTCTTAGGTCGAGCGTGGAGAAACTCAGCACTGTCAAAATGCGGGCTTCTGCATTTAAATCCACGGGAATTTATCCGTTTAATTCAATAATAATCCCAGAATATGCATTTTTGGCACACACCCCATCAGAAACAGAAACAATGAATTTTACAGTTAGATCAGAATCTCCTCAACCAGGTCCCTCTGGAATCAGTGGTAAAATATCCTTGCACGGTAGCCCAAACAAGTCATCAATTAGTGATGAAGATATAGCTCCCGGAAAGGCTCTTGATGAGGGTAATTGCCAGTGCCTGTATTGGCAGCATCAGTAAAGAGAGTTCGTAAAAAAATAACTAGAGAGATTACTGCTCAAGACTTTATTAAAATGAAGAAGGATGCCTTGATTAAAAAAAGCTCAAAACCTATAAAAAAAACAAAAACGTAAGAGAACGCCAAGAGAATCGTCACTATCTGAAGATGTTACTCTAAACGACACTAGTGGGTGATGAAAACATGAGTGATATTCAAAATGAGTGTGTTGGGTGCAACGAGGACTATCGCCAAACATGTAAAAAAAGATGACTGCGTTACAATGTTTTTTTTGTAAGCGCTGGTTACATGAAACTTGTACTGGCCTTCGCTAATCTCTGTAACAAGTGCGGAAAGTCTCTTGCTATTAAAAAGAAAAAGGTTTAGCTTGGTCCCATATCTCCTACTGCTAGTGGCCCATCTCACCTACACAGTTGAGGATAGATGGACCGATTACGTGCCAGTGCATTATATTTTTTTTTTAGGTTTAAGAATTATAATTTCTAGTTTTTACTTATACCAAAACAAATACCAATATTAAGTTATGTTATACAATTTTTTTCTATTGTGATGTTTATTTATTAAAGAAACTTCAGTTTTCTAACAAGATGGTTTATCTCTTCTCCCTTTACTCTATTTGTTTATATCAAAAACCATTATTTTTGCACTTTTAGGTTACTATATCTCAGAAATCACAGCCAGTTTGGCAATTTGAAGCTCAGATTCGTATTCAGCGCATCAAAAACTTTCGAAAAATTATACTTTGTTTTCTGGGTCTCAAGATTGTCGGTCTGTGTTTATTATATGTCTCGTTCTTTATTTATAAGATAATAAGTCATAATGACGGTATTAGATCATACATAATAACGGTATTAGATTTTTTTTTGATACGGGGGCAGCGGCAAGCCGCTTATACGTATTTCGACCTCTCTAGGTCTCCTCAGAACGGTATAGCCACTGCTCTGAACCAAAACAAAAATCTCTCCCGTCCTAGACAATAGTTATCAAAATAACTATATACGGACGTAACTACGCCATCTAAAAACAAAAAGAGAAATCAAACGATTTCTACCTAGCGAAACCGAATTCAAATTTTTACCACTGTGTTTCCTAAAACTTGCGAAACAAACAGCTGGATAAATTACTCGGCAAGGGAATCTAAAATTGCATTCCACATGCCGTTCATCCTGCGTCAAAATTCGTAGAGAATTCAGTTTCTGGTACTCCAAACGAAGTAAGTAATAAAACATAATGACGGTATTAGATTTTTGTTTTGACACAGGGCAGCGACAGCCGCTTATACGTATTTCGACCTCTTTAGGTCTCCTCAGAACGGTATAGCCACTGCTCTGAACCAAAACAAAAATCTCTCCCGTCCTAGACAATAGTTATCAAAATAACTATATACGAAGATAATAAGTATGTAAAATAAATAAAATAATAAATTGGCTACAGTACTGCCTATTTATAACAAACGCTTTTCAAAAAATAAAATGATTTGATTAACAAACATTAGGGACTCAGTCGATTTTTTCCTCAAATACGAAAACAGTTTAATATGTTTTTTATTAATTTAGTTTATTAAGCTGGTTTTATCTATTATTATTTTTTTTTTACTTTTAGTAAAGCAAGAACTAATAAATAGAAGGAAACTGAGACCGAAAAGTCGATTACTTCATTTTAACTTTCAGTGTACTAAAAATTTTTTAAGATAATAATTACAATAAAACCTTCAATACTACCGTAAGTGAAGGTGCTAACAAGAACAGTTTTTTAAATAATAAAAAAACCAGTGAGCTAACCAATAAAGCCGAGGAGAATTCCTAAAGTCAAATTTTTAAAAAGATATATGTTAAAAAACTTTTACTGCCGCCTCTCACAATTTACGTCTATGGAACACACAATCCTTGGGAACTGACTCAAGACGGCCTGGGGCACTTTTACGAGTGTAAAGTATAAAAATCGAAGCGACCACGGAAAGGAGCAGAAAAAAAGGAGAGGAAGAAGAAGAAAAAAAGCCAACGAGTTGGACCAATGGCGACGACTGCTGGGAGACAGGTGGCAGCTACGAACGACTTGATTCTGGTTTGTGTGTGTGTAATCGTTGCACTGGACCCGACAGGGTACAGGTATACAAGGCAACTTCCAGTTCACTGCCTTCATCATTATAAGTACTAGAAAATATATCGAGAGCGGATGGATTTATTAGTTATACGATATTATTTTCGATTAATTACTACTATGTCGGCTGTTATTCCTGCAGTAAAACCATTTTAATGGTATATTCGAGCTATATAATGTTACAAAAGTACAATAAAAAGGCCCTAATCGATTTGTTTTAAACGTTTACAATAATTGCACTAGATAATTTAATATATATATTTGTATATATGTTTCTATATACAAGCTTGCGTTTTTATGATCTTAGTTTCCGCTATTAAAAAGAAAAGGATTGTATTTTCTTCTTAACTCAACATTTCATAAGTTTCTAGCTATAAGTTTATTGAAACAAATTAATAAATAGCTAGAATTATTATAAATTTTTCATACATAAACAGATTTTTCTTCTTCTTTTTTGTTATTTTAAGACAATGTCATTCTTTTTCAAAGTTAAGATTCCGATATCTAACTTTAATACCAGAGTTTGGGGGGGTGATCTGCTGCTATTTGTTTTCTTTTTCTCTTACCCCAGAAAACGAAGCCATTTAAAAATCGGAAAACTACTGGGCGCTATTTTTTAACTGAAACATCTCTGAAAGTCAATAAAAAAGGCTTACCATCCCGTAAGTATCAAAATTTTTAGCAAAAAAGTGACTTGTTTTATTCATTTCAACATTATGAAAAAACTAAGCATTTGTAGATGAAAATCTTTAACAGATGACTTTCTTGAAAATAGTTGCTCTTTAATGTGATTTTCTAAATTAAAAACACGTTTCACAATCTGAATTTTTATGCAGTTATTATAGTATGTACAAAAGATAGACCCGATCTTTCGAGTAATCTATAATTATAAAAATGAATCGCAAAATGTGTTGGTAAGCGCATAACTCAACAACGCATAGACCAATCTTAACAATTTTTTTTTTTAAAATGTTCCTTGAAGTCCAAGGATGGTTTTTACGGCAAGAAAAATTCGAACAATTTCCGGGAAAACCCTAAAACAGCCCTTTTCTTTTTCCCATACAAATATTTTTTAACTAAATGTAGAGTCAACTTGAACTTTATTGCTATTCAATAAAGTTTATATTAAACTACAAGCACTCACTGTTGTCCAAACAATCTAGGTGTGTTCCTTTTAATAAATTCCACAGGGGGTTGCAAAATAAGACGAAAAAACCACTTTATTTTAAACGAAAACATTAATACAGTTATTACTTAGCAATAGATCTTCAATGATCTTTTTTTCCATAAATAAATAAAATCTTTTATAACTAAATAAATAAATAAAAATAAAAATTTTCCATAAATCTTTTTCCCATACAAATATTTTCTAACTAAATGTAGAGTCAATTTGAACTTTATTGCTATTCAATAAAGTTTGTATTAAATTACTAGCGGACCCGACAGACTTCGTTCTGTCAAATAGATTTGGAATGTGGCAAGTTTATTTCTTTAATTCTCCTGAACGGAACCGTCACCCATAATAATAGGGCAGTGTGTGAGGGTCAGCTCGGGTGACGTAAGTATCTTTGCTTCCACGAATTTTGGCCACCCTTTTGGACCCACTAAAAACCCCGACTGGGATGTCTGCCAGAGGGCTTCAAACTAAGAGGGGGAACTTAAGTTTCAAATCTGGTTGAAAAATAATCTAAAGGGATAGTGGGAACCTAAAGTTGACAAATATTTATAAAGTTGGTGCTTCAATGACAAAGCATAGAGATATATAATTATTTACTTATTATTATTAATATTATTAACATGGGGTTAATAACCGATGTAATAAAGAATAATGAAATAAAACGGATATAAGTATTTTCAGTAATGGCTTTATTGTAAATCAAGTGAATCATAATTATTAACAAAAATCTATTTTAATTTTATTATAGTGCTTTATGATATACAATGTTTTTTTGTTTAATTACCTGGTGAATATACAAACAAATATGTACGATCAACTCTAGCTGATAAACTCAATGCATGTTTAAAGTCCTCCAACTTGTGGAAACATGTCAAGGTATAACACTTAAGCAAGAATATGCGTGTCGAGTTGCAAAATTACCAATCTGGAGACATATCCTCTAAACAACTCATTGACAACTCATTGACTGGTTGCATTAACTTTCCTCAAAGTTTTTGTCAGTTAACTCGATCAAAAGATGAACTTATTCAAAAGGTGTTTCCAGATGTTGCTCAAAATTACAAAATCCATGATTGGTCGAGCGAACGGGCTATATGGGTTGCTAAAAACATACATGTAAATGAATTAAATTTCAAAATTCAAGAACAAATTACAGGCGAATTGAGGATATATAAATCAGTTGATTCGGCTACTAACCAAGATGATGTCGTTAACTATCCGCGCTGAATTTTTAAACTCACTGGGATTTACCAGAATTGCCACCTCACAATCTTCAAATAAAGGTTAGATCGGTAGTTATAAGGTTGAGAAATATACCAACCACATCTTTGCAACGGCACACGGTTAGCGACAAAAAAATTATTGAACAACGTGATAGAAGGCAACTATACTAAAAGGAAAGTATAAAGGAGAAGACGTTTTGATACCACGCAACCCAATGATTCCGACTCATGTAACATTTGAATTTAAACGACTACAGTTTCCAGTGCGGCTTACTTTTGCTATGACTATAAATAAGTCTCAGGGCAATCATTATGTGTTTGTGGTATTAATCTAGAAAACCCATGTTTCTCACATGGTCAATTGTATGTTGCCTGTTCCCGTGTTGGAAAACCATCAGATTTGTTTGTATATTCACCAGGTAATCAAACAAAAAACATTGTATGTCATAACGAACTACATTGTTAATAATTATGATTCACTTGATATACAATAAACCGATTACTGAAAATATTTATATACGTCTTATTTCATTATTCTTTATTACATCGGTTATTAACCCTATGTTAATAATAATAATAAATAATTAATTATCTCTATGTTTTGTCTTTGAAGCACCCACTTTATAAATCTTTTGTCACCTTTAGGTTCCCACTATCCCTTTAGATTATTTTTCAATCAGGTTTGAACCTTAAGTTCCCCTCTTAGTTTGAAGACCTCTGGCAGATATCCCAGTCCGGGTTTTTAGTTGGTCCAAAAGGTTGTCCAAAGTTCTGGAAGCGAAGATACTTATATCACCCGAGCTGACCCTCACACACCGCCCTATCATGGTGACGGTTCTGTTCAGCAGAATTAGAGAAATAAACTGCCATATTCCAAATCTATTTGACAGAACGAAGTCTGTCGGGTCCCGCTACTTTTTAAATAATTCTATTTGTTTATGCCATTTGAGAAAAAATGGTCATTTTCAAATTGGCTGGACAGGTGCTTTTTCAGGACTTGGAAGAGTTTTTTGGTCTCTTTTCTTCGTAAAATTTTTATATGGAATTTTTATGTTTTTAAAAAAGTATATTAATTTTTATTTGTTTTCAAACATTTGTTGCCAAATGCGAGAACAAAACAAAAAGTATAGTTTTCTTAAAGGTAAAAATGCTAGGTATAAATTACCACAAAAAAGAGACCGGTTAACCACAGTAAAAACAGCTTAAATAGAATACCTTGGTCACATCATGAGGAGCACAGAAAAATATGGATTACTTCAACTAATTTTACAAGGAAAAGTAGAAGGAAAGCGAGGACCAGGAAGCCTTTTAATTGACTTCTCCTAGATATTCCAGTTGAAAAAATTTTCGATTAATTTTTCGATTTTTCAAATGCTTTTATAGCTTCGTTTCCTAAATCTAGACTATTTACCAACGTATTGAATGTAACAGGATCCTTGATATCGCTCCTCCTCACTCTATTTTAGGTGTTTTATTACTAGTTGATCTTAGGGTCTTTACTTCTGTCGTTCTCTGACATAAGTCATAATAGGTCTTTTACAGGTTTTGTAAATGTTGTGATTTCGATACTGATATATTTGTTTCTCCAAATTACATACCTTTCTGATTGACTATCTAAAAAAGTTATATACAGACGAACATCAAACGACTTTGGAACCACAAACACCAGAAATAACCATAAACAAAGAAGTTCACATAAGGAGAGTACAAAGTACAAAAAAAAACACTTGAAAACCAAGGAATAAAAAAGTTGCAGGCAAGGATTAGATACCAAATGAATTATTGAAATATAATGAAGCGACAATGACATCATTAATTAACAAGATTATTTTTTCTTTTAAGAGGGTGGACATTTTTTTAAAACCGTACTAGGTTAACTCATCCTTAGGGATGGCTAGCATCTGTTGGATTCAGGATAGAGGAGTACATCCGAGACTCTGAGATTAGCGCGTTGAATGTCGCACGTACCGTACTCCGAAAGTGGAATGGCCGCTGTAAGGCTGACGACACTTTCGGAGCACTTCCTTCTCTTATTTAGATCTTATTTTTGCCGTTGGTCCGGCTGCTGTTTATCTTCTTCTTCTTTCTTCTTACTGACTGCTTGAATGTAATTGTGTACACTATTTTATCTCACCTTACTTCCCGTCGTCTTCAAAACCATCTCACAGTCATAAAGTACATACATGTGTCTCTATACTAGCTGTTCTCTACTAGACTCCAGCATTATGTGAGTACCAGTGTAGGAGTATTCACAGTATAGGCATTTGAATGTATCTGTCTTTGTAACCTATGAAGATACGCCCCAAAACACCCATATCCTGTGAGCACTTTCATCAGTAAGTAATCCAGTTGTTCGTGATCATATCCCACCCAGTCCCTTAGACTCCGGATTAGCATCTTAATCCACTTGGTAACATCGTGCTGTTCCACTCTTCTTTCCATATTTTCATTGCACTTTCCCTGTCTTCTTTTTTTGTAGTTGTAGTCAAACACTCTCTTCTCTCATAGAGATGTGTCTCTTCTACTGCTAACACATGCAAAATAACGCAACCCGTGGTACTTCATAATGAGGTCACCGCAGATAGAGTCCTGTAGGCGCATGCTACTTACAACGGACTCGTTCTGTTTATTCGCATTATGAGCCCCTTGTAGGTCTGTATCTCTATAGCCCCTAATCCATAGGAGTTAAGGTCGATTACTACACAACACCGTGTAGAGTCCTCCTTCTTTGGATTTGGATCCCCCAACGTTAGACATCACCCTCCGCGGTTGCACTCTTTAATGCCTTCCGGGCTACCACCCATATATGCTCCCCCAACCGCCATATTATTATAGAGTTACTCCCAAATATTTTATGCATTTCTTTGATGTTAGGTGTGCCCTTACGCAGTTTTGACTAAAACAAGGAATCGAGTTCCATCTCTTGTATTTTTCGTTTACCCTTTAAAATGATAGCTTCGATCTTCTCGACAGCGAGTTTCAATCCGTGATCGGTCATCCAGTCCTTCACAACGTTGCCCGTATGTCTTACCCGAAATCGGAGATCCGACTCGTCACGCGCTACTACGAGCACAGTTAGATCATCAGCAAAAGCAAATAGGTTATACCTTCTATACCAGGTCCCACAGCGTCGCAGGTAAGACCGATCTCTGTGGGGACTACAGCCGTTACGTTAACGAGCGTGCCCTTCTCAACCATAATCCTTCTCTAGGAAAACTGTTACACCACAATATTCATCAGATAGCTAGGACACTCACTCTCCTTCAATGCTCTCACCACCTCTTTCCACTGCACAGTGTTGAATGCATTTCTAGCATCGAAGAGCAGCAGAGCCGCTCAGCGCTGTACGTCCCCAATGTTGTGCAGTACCTTGAGTACACTTAAAATTGCATCAACTGTGCTCTTCCCCTTGCAGAATCCGAATTAACAAAATTTAAAGACAATAAAATACCAGAAGAATGGAGGACAAGCAAGCTAATCCTATTATTCAAAAAGAGCTATAAGAAACAACTAAAAAAACTACAGAGATATCAATTTAATAAATATGTAGGTGGTCACGTAACCTTCTTCTAGTGTCAAAAATCATTGTGTTTCAATCAGTTTATATAGCTCTAAATTTTATTACATTTTATTGCATTGTTTATCTTAAGACTAATGACTTATCATGAGAACTGGTGGTCAAACTAAACACTTTTTAATATGACTAATTGACATGTGGAAGCAATGACGTGATTACTATTACTAATTGAATAAAATATAAATTTTTAACTGATTAATTTCGCCCTGTGCTGCCTAATTCGAAAGGTAGCAAATATTGTTTTACATTTAGTGTGTCTTATAACGGCAACAAAATGGACCATATGTTAATTGAGTCACTTAAGTTAAAATTTCCTTCTAAAATCCAACCAATGCTCCAGCTCTCGTACGGTTACACTTATTTTTTGTGGTGTTGCCTTCTTGGCTTTAGTTGACGCGATAATGAATGTGAAATTAAACGAGCCGAGGCCTTGCTCTCACAATTATTTCCAAGGGAGGTTCATGGGATAAGGGCCAGCTGGTATACGTTAATTTTTTTTCTCATTTCTCTTCTCTGATGTTTAGGAATGCTGATGATGATCTTAATTTCTTTAAAGAGGGAAACAGGAGATTATGTTTTGTCGAAATTGGCTCCTCTAGGCTCGTTATATTCGAATAAGGCCATTAGAGAAACAAAAAATGTCACTGTTTCGGGTATTCGGCGGAGACGAAGAGAAAACTAATTAAAAAAAGTAATGAAGGTCACGAATATTGTCTCATTGTTAATCACGGTTGTATATGAAAAATTAATTCAGTCTCAAATAATTACCATAAATGCTATATTAGTTTAATATTCTTGTTTTAATTTGGCATCATAAGTGTTGTATTTTATTTTGAAATGGTTACAAAATTAAATATATAAAATATTCTTTTAAATGATATATCACAAAAAATTAAATAATAGGTAACAAGGATAACACTGTAATGATACATTATTTTTTGGATTTATAGACATTAAACTATGCCATTGCCGGTTCCAAGCACGGATGAGAAAGGAGGAGAATGAACATATAGTGTGATAGGTCTAGCACTAGTAAATCCTATTCATGAAGGGATGGGTGAAGGCGAGTTCCCAGAGCCCAAATCTGAGCCATCTTGGCTACAGTTTGGCAACCCGAACATAAGTGTCTTGGCCCTCCAGGCTGGGGGATTGGGCATAAGGCTAACTCCCTTATCCCGTAAAAAACCTATTGTTACGAAATCTTAAGACAAACAAGCCGAATTGAATTCAAGACGACGACCCTGGCACCGAACTAAAGACAATGACCTAAAGATTAATACTTGGAATTTAAGAACGTTCTTTATATAGGACTGAAGTTGCTCCAAGATCAACTCCTAAAACATCAAAAAGACATTGCATCCATTCAAGAAATGCGATAGATAGGAACAGGCATTATGCATAAAAAGAAGCTGCAACCTGCACCGACACCAGTTCGGAACAGCGTTCCTAGAATTATAGAAACTTAAAAATCATGTTATTGGTTTTAAAGCCATTATTAATCAGTTATGTATTCTCCTCATCAACGTGCATGTGTCAACGAGGAGAAAGATGAAGAAATTAAAGATCAATTCTTAGATGCCATTGAAAGAGCATATGATTACTGTGCAAAAAACGATATTAAAATAACCATTGGGAACATAAACTCTCAGAAGGAGATATGTTACTAAGATGATATTGGTTAACACAGCCTTCGCGATGTTACTTACGAGAATGGGTTAAGACTTATTATTATGGAGGCTGCCAAAGATGATTGTGGAAAGCACATATTTTAATCATAAGAATATCCATAAAACAACTTTGATGCTCATCATCATCCAGCCTTCATTTATCACGTCCGCTGCTGGACATAGGCCTCCTTAAACTTTTGCATTCTATACGATTTTGTGCTTTTGTTGCCAATTTTTGGTGATACGCCTGATGTCGTGTAGATGGTTTTCATCTACTACGTTTTTCTGCTCTTGGCCTCTAATTTGTAATTTTTTTTCTCCATCGTGAGTCATGCATTCCCGCTACATGGCCTGCTCAGTTCCACAACATAACCACCTCACTTCCACTCTCAATTTCTAAGCCGTAGTCTTGGTTAGAGTCATAGTTTTCCGCCCTACAGGTCATGATCGGTAATATGCATTGGTCAAATACTTTTCTTTTGAGGCTTATTGCTAAGTTGGTCCTAAGTGTGAGTAGCAGTTTTCCAAAGGCTGCCCACGCTAAAGTAATTCGTCTATGGATTTCGCATGTTTGGTTATTACCAAATGGAAATACCACAACCAAATTGACCATGTTCTAATTGACAGAAGGCACGGTACAAATCTAATAGAGGTCAAAAGTTACAGAGGCGCAAATATTGGCTTAGACTACTTCATGCTAGGGGCTAAGTTTTGACAAACAATTTCCAACGCCAAAAAAAGAAAGGGGCACTAGACAATTAAAATGCAATTTACATTAAATATTAAAAACATTGAGAAACAGTTCTGTCATATAAAAGCAACACTAGAACAAACCTGGAGAGGCGCATAGTCAAGCACGAATATGTGAAACAACTACAAGAAGGCTTTGAAATTAGCAGCCGAAAGCATATTGGGAATATTCCGAACCCACTAGTAAAACAACTGGTTCGACCAGGATTGCAAAAAAATAACATATGAGAGGAACGAGGCATTTAAGACCATACAACAACGAAGAACTATTCCAACAATAGATAGGTACAAAAACTTGAAAAACTGAAGGTGGAGGGCCCAGTGGACTGTCAACTGAACGGGTAGGCCGTAAGTTTGATAGGTTTTTTGAAGTTTTAAGAGCTGGGCTGAAAGTGCAGGGTGATTAGTATGTTAAGGCTTAAGTTGTCTCCGTATTTAATTGTATTTGATCGTATGCAAGTCCAGTTGGAATTGCAGGTTGAACAAAACGTTGCCATTATTTTCTTCTGGAAGGTGTATTACTTCTGGGGTTTGGTTTAGCAGTATTTCAGGTCTAAAATCAAGTTTTTCTAAGGATTTGACACAGGTAGGACGAAGGTCTGTGAGCGAGTCACGGACCTCGTATAACACCCAGACCTCGTGGAGCCAGACATTTTAACAGGGACTTGAATGATTAAGGGGAAAGATTTCTAAGTGACCCAGAAGCCGCAAAGGAGTAAATCTTCATGCTTTATAAGTAAGACCGCTCTTGGAGTATATTTAACTGTTCTTTTTTGGTGTGGTTTCCACTGTAAAGAGATCCCTTGGTCTACACCCTCGAAAGAGGATAAGTTTTCGATAAACGATTTGATACCACTATTGTGTTACATTTTGGAGCCCCACGTAAACGCGTAACAAAATAGCAACCAATATGTAACCATGAAGGTAGCGCCTAGATCGTTGGGCGTCGTTATATTGTTAAACAATTGTTAAACAAATGTTTGGAGGGCGTATTATAAGTCTTTACATGCCGGTACGGACCAGATGCCCGCGGACACCACGTATGTACCATAACGTCAGGTCTCCACTTTCCACTCTTCACGATCACCTCCAAACAATAAAACAACTGATCAAAAAATCTATAGAATATAACAAGCCCTTAGTTTTTAACATTCGTAGATTTCCACAAAGCATTCGAATCAGAAGAACTCGACAGTGTTATAGAAGCACTAAACGAGAGCCGCATTGATAGCCGATATTCGAGGCTAATATGTAATATATATATAAAAATGCGACAAGCTCGATACAACTACACGCTAACACCAACCAAATGAAAATCCAAAGAGGTATCCGACAAAGTGATAAGTTGTCATCTAAACTTTTCATATCGGCTCTAGAAAAAGCGATCAAAACCCTCGAATGTGCTGACAAAGGAATAAATGTGGACAGAGAGATGCTACACCACCTAAGCTACGCAAACGATATAGTCCTGATTGCAGACGATTTGGGACAAATAAAGAAAATGTTGAAAGAACTTAATACAGCCTGTCATAAAATAGGTTTAAAAATGAATATAACAAAAACAAAATATATGACGAACTTAGTACCAAGTAAACACCTTGAAATACAAAATAAAGATATATATATATATATATATATATATATATATATATATATACATATATATATATGGGGTCACGTATTAAGATAAGTAAGGACAATCAAACAACCGAAGTATCCAGAAGAATAATACAAGGATGAGCAGCATACGGAGCTCTTAGGAACGTTTTTAAGAGTGACATTCCAATTAATATGAAGAACAAAGTTTTCGACCAATGTGTGCTACCGGTGATGATCTATGGTGCAGAAACATTATCGCTCACAAAGAACACGCACAAAAACTAAGAGTAGCGTAGAGAAGAATGGAGCGATCAATGATAGGGGTCACTCTGCGAGACAGGATTAGAAACGAAGATCTACGAGTTAAGACCAAAGTCATAGACGTTATTGAAAGAAGCTGTAACTTAAAATGGAAATCATCAACGTGCATGCGTCAACCGAGGAGAAAGACGAAGAAATTAAAGATCAATTCTAAGATGCCATTGAAAGAGCATATGATTACTGTGCAAAAAACGATATTAAAATAACCATTGGGAACATAAACTCTCAGAAAGAGATATGTTACTAAGATGATATTGGTTAACACAGCCTTCGCGATGTTACTTACGAGAATGGGTTAAGACTTATTATTATGGAGGCTGCCAAAGATGATTGTGGAAAGCACATATTTTAATCATAAGAATATCCATAAAACAACTTTGATGCTCATCATCATCCAGCCTTCATTTATCACGTCCGCTGCTGGACATAGGCCTCCCTTAAACTTTTCCATTCTAGGCGATTTTGTGCTTTTGTTGCCAATTTTTGGTGATACGCCTGATGTCGTGTAGATGGTTTTTATCTACTACGTTTTTCTGCTCTTGGCCTCCAATTTGTAATTTTTTTTCTCCATCGTGAGTCATGCATTCCCGCTACATGGCCTGCCCAGTTCCACAACATAACCACCTCACTTCCACTCTCAATTTCTAAGCCGTAGTCTTGGTTAGAGTCATAGTTTCCGCCCTACAGGTCATGATCGGTAATATGCATTGGTCAAATACTTTTCTTTTGAGGCTTATTGCTAAGTTAGTCCTAAGTGTGATTAGCAGTTTTCCAAAGGCTGCCCACGCTAAAGTAATTCGTCTTTGGATTTCTCATGTTTGGTTATTACCAAATGGAAATACCACAAACCAAATTGACCATGTTCTAATTGACAGAAGGCACGGTAGAAATCTAATAGAGGTCAAAAGTTACAGAGGCGCAAATATTGGCTTAGACTACTTCATGCTAGGGGCTAAGTTTTGACAAACAATTTCCAACGCCAAAAAAGAAAGGGGCACTAGACAAATAAAATGCAATTTACATTAAATATTAAAAACATTGAGAAACAGTTCCTGTCATATAAAAGCAACACTAGAACAAACCTGGAGAGGCGCATAGTCAAGCACGAATATGTGAAACAACTACAAGAAGGCTTTGAAATTAGCAGCCGAAAGCATATTGGGAATATTCCGAACCCACTAGTAAAACAACTGGTTCGACCAGGATTGCAAAAAAATAACATATGAGAGGAACGAGGCATTTAAGACCATACAACAACGAAGAAACTATTCCAACAATAGATAGGTACAAAAACTTGAAAAACTGAAGGTGGAGGGCCCAGTGGACTGTCAACTGAACGGGTAGGCGTAAGTTTGATAGGTTTTTTGAAGTTTTAAGAGCTGGGCTGAAAGTGCAGGGTGATAGTATGTTAAGGCTTAAGTTGTCTCCGTATTTAATTGTATTTGATCGTATGCAAGTCCAGTTGGAATTGCAGGTTGAACAAAACGTTGCCATTATTTTCTTCTGGAAGGTGTATTACTTCTGGGGTTTGGTTTAGCAGTATTTCAGGTCTAAAATCAAGTTTTCTAAGGATTTGACACAGGTAGGACGAAGGTCTGTGGAGCGAGTCACGGACCTCGTATAACACCCAGACCTCGTGGAGCCAGACATTTTAACAGGGACTTGAATGATTAAGGGAAAGATTTCTAAGTGACCCAGAAGCCGCAAAGGAGTAAATCTTCATGCTTTATAAGTAAGACCGCTCTTGGAGTATATTTAACTGTTCTTTTTTGGTGTGGTTTCCACTGTAAAGAGATCCCTTGGTCTACACCCTCGAAAGAGGATAAGTTTTCGATAAACGATTTGATACCACTATTGTGTTACATTTTGGAGCCCCACGTAAACGCGTAACAAAATAGCAACCCAATATGTAACCATGAAGGTAGCGCCTAGATCGTTGGGCGTCGTTATATTGTTAAACAATTGTTAAACAAATGTTTGGAGGGCGTATTATAAGTCTTTACATGCCGGTACGGACCAGATGCCCGCGGACACCACGTATGTACCATAACGTCAGGTCTCCACTTTCCACTCTTCACGATCACCTCCAAACAATAAAACAACTGATCAAAAAATCTATAGAATATAACAAGCCCTTAGTTTTTAACATTCGTAGATTTCCACAAAGCATTCGAATCAGAAGAACTCGACAGTGTTTATAGAAGCACTAAACGAGAGCCGCATTGATAGCCGATATTCGAGGCTAATATGTAATATATATATAAAAATGCGACAAGCTCGATACAACTACAACGCTAACACCAACCAAATGAAAATCCAAAGAGGTATCCGACAAAGTGATAAGTTGTCATCTAAACTTTTCATATCGGCTCTAGAAAAAGCGATCAAAACCCTCGAATGGGCTGACAAAGGAATAAATGTGGACAGAGAGATGCTACACCACCTAAGCTACGCAAACGATATAGTCCTGATTGCAGACGATTTGGGACAAATAAAGAAAATGTTGAAAGAACTTAATACAGCCTGTCATAAAATAGGTTTAAAAATGAATATAACAAAACAAAATATATGACGAACTTAGTACCAAGTAAACACCTTGAAATACAAAATAAAGATATATATATATATATATATATATATATATATATATATATATATATATATATATATATATATACATATATATATATGGGGTCACGTATTAAGATAAGTAAGGACAATCAAACAACCGAAGTATCCAGAAGAATAATACAAGGATGAGCAGCATACGGAGCTCTTAGGAACGTTTTTTAAGAGTGACATTCCAATTAATATGAAGAACAAAGTTTTCGACCAATGTGTGCTACCGGTGATGATCTATGTGCAGAAACATTATCGCTCACAAAGAACACGCACAAAAACTAAGAGTAGCGTAGAGAAGAATGGAGCGATCAATGATAGGGGTCACTCTGCGAGACAGGATTAGAAACGAAGATCTACGAGTTAAGACCAAAGTCATAGACGTTATTGAAAGAAGCTGTAACTTAAAATGGAAATGGGCTGTACACGTTGCTAGAATGAAGGACGGAAGATGGACTTGCAAACTAGTTGAATAGAGATCAAGAGCCGATAAACGTAGCAGAGGAAGACCACCAACACGATGACAAGACGACTTACGAGAGACAACAAGAAACTGGATACAGCAAGCACAAGATAGAACACTTTGGAGGACAAACAGCGGAGGCCTATGTCCAGCAGTGGATTGAGAGAGGCTGATGATGATGATGATTCAGCGATCGCAATACACAGAGTCTTGGATGGTTGGGATGATGTCTTGATATTCTATTATTGAAAAAGTGCAGTAAAGGTCGACCTTTGTACAATCTATCGATAGTGGCAGTCTCATCGACTTGAGGGTTCTAAGCAAAAATGTAGACACTGTATAAAGATCGTGAATCTATTCCTAAACTTTCTTATAGATAAATTGTATATCCAGTCAGTCCTCGGGTAATGAAAAGCGTGATCTACATAAACAATGACATTTTTTGGCTATCAACAGGCCTTGGATTTGGAGCATTCATGAAAATCTTGTGCAAATTCTTTGGTCAAATTTTCAGCACCACTCCACTCACTATCGGAATCTTCAAAACGGTTTATCATCTGACTCCGAACTGAGAACTAATGCAAGCATTTTCTCCTCCGTTAGGTTTAAAGAATTTCAAATTTTTGGCCTCTTTGAGTTAGATGGTCCCGGACTAAAATTATTCGACATTTTGATACTAAATACAACTTTTAAACCGGAACCGCGGACGTAAATATAAAAAATAGACCTATGCAACGTGCCTCTACCGTAAACAGATCTCAATTCAGGTACCCAAGCACGTAATGGTTCATTAGTAACGAAATATCACCGCCAACATTTGTGCGTCGTCGGCACCCTTGATGAAACTCGCGTGCCGACACACTGTTAGCGTGGGTGTTGAACAAGTTAAATAAATGTAAATAAAAATTGATCAATAAAAAAATCAAAAGTATCAAATAGTATTTATTTTTCGTTTTTTTTTCTAATTGTAATTGTAACTTAATATTATTTCATTTTATTTAATCTTATTTAACAAGTAGTTATCTCAAGTCTCGATTCAGTTAATCAATAGCTTATGTTACAATTTAAAAGTACGAGTAAATATTCATTTTACTTCTCGACCAGTTAATTTACTTTATGGCGTCCAGTATCTGTCACTGCTAATTATAATTATACAATTGGATAAAAATTATCAACAGATTTTTACCTATGATAATATTGACAGTGGTCGTTTCTAAACATTGATTGATGGTGATAGTTATAAAGTCAAAGATAATAACAGAGTTGTCTGTCTGAAATCATTTGCTTAATTCTTTATCTCTTAAATTTTTTTATTTATTTAATGTCGTGTAAATGAATGGCAATGCGAGGAGAGATTTAAAAATTTAGAAAGGGTTTCTATGATTAAAAATATCCAAAAATTTAGTATCAGTGGCAATAATATAATGATTAAGTTACCTAAGTTAGTACAGTTTTTTCTACTGATTGTTCTAAAGTGAACTTTGGTGCCTTTTATTGCGATAATACTTGAAGACACAATAAACGTTGAATGATTTAAAACAAACATATTATAAACAGATATGTGGTATAACGGTGAACGAGAAAAGCTGGAGAAAGTAAATTGTAACAGTTTGATGGAACTTTGCCGTAATCTCCACCAATTGTTAAGAGAAGGCTTATTGAATTCCCTTCCGTAGAGGGTACAGTACTAAATATTTTAGGATCTCCTCCTCCTCGGTCCTAATCCCTTTTGGGATGTGGTGACACCATCAGGCCATTTAGAGTTTTTTTCACGATTTCCCTCCATCCTTCCCTGTCCTGGACTAGTTGTTCGGCCTTCATATAACCCTTGGTTAATCAATATTTTTTCCCAACTCTGAGATAGCGCG